>NC_136917.1:130964823-131229662 GCF_949752795.1 Hyperoodon ampullatus | reverse complement strand
AGGAATAAAGATTCAGACGTAGAGAATGGACTTGAGGATATGGGGATGGGGAAGGGTAAGCTGGGACGAAGTGAGAGAGTGGCATGGACATATATACACTACCAAATATAAAATAGATAGCTAGTGGGAAGCAGCCGCGTAGCACAGGGAGATCAGCTTGGTGCTTTGTGACCATCTAGAGGGGTGGGATAGGGAGGGTGGGAGGGAGGGAGATGCAAGAAGGAAGAGATATTGGGATATATGTATATGTATAACTGATTCACTTTGTTATAAAGCAGAAACTAACACACCATTGTAAAGCAAATATAATCCAATAAAGATGTTTTTAAAAAGTGTATATATATATATATATGTATGTGTATATATATATATATGTATGTGTATATATATATATATATATATACACATGAAGGATTTGTTTCAAGGAACTGGATTACAGGATTGTGAGGACTGACTAAGTCCACTGAGCCCATAGTTCCTAGGGCAGGTCATCAGCAAGGGAAGATCATGAGCAGGCTGGAACCTACTGGCACGGGGTCTCCCTCTTTCCCTGCCTGCTTTCCACAGGCAAGAGTCTCCCTCTTCCTTCTCTCTCCTCCTTACTCCTCCCTCCTGCAGGGAAAGCCTAAGTTCTCTTTTAAAGCCTCTCAGTCCACATACCCTGGATAATTTCCCTTCCAACTGATTGAGGCCCACAAGGGATATCTGTGAAATCTCTTCACAACAGCACCTACATTATTCAATCAAATGACTGAATAACTGGGCTTCCCTGGTGGCTCAGTGGTTGAGAATCTGCCTGCCGATGCAGGGGACACGGGTTCATGCCCCAGTCCGGGAAGATCCCACATGCCGCAGAGTGGCTGGGCCCGTGAGCCATGGCCACTGAGCCTGCGCGTCCGGAGCCTGTGCTCCTCAAGGGAGAGGCCACAGCAGTGAGAGGCCCACTACTGCAAAAAAAAAAAAAAAAAAGACTGAATAACTGGGGACTGTTGTTCAGTTTAAACAAGTTAACACATCAAAAAACCATCACAGTGCTTTATATGAATATTATTTTATTCCTTGCAATAACAACTTTATCTCCATTTTGTAAATGAATAAATAGAGACCCGGCAATGTCCAGTGACTTGCCTAAGGGCTCATAGTAAGTGACATAGCTAAGTTACCAAGCCAGCCCTTCTCTCTTCTAAACCTGAGTTCTTTCTACAATGCTACTTGGTGCCGGCCACATCTGGTGAGACCTTATTTAGAGACCAGAACCAGAGGCAAAGGCAGCTATCCATGGAGGACCAATGGCTATTGAGGCGGTCTGGTGTGATACCTCTGTTCAGATGGAATGGCCCCAACTGGGTAGTGACAGACACAGGCAGATTCTGTGTGTTGGGGAGTTTAAAAGTGAGACTTAGAAAGGGATAGAGACATAAAGGGTAGAAGCCCAGATTCACACACACAGAAAAGTGTCAGCAGGAAACATAGGGCAATAGAAGTCATGTAGAAGCAGAAACAGAGAAGGTGGAAAGAGGGAACAGGTTGGTAGTAGCAAGACAAGGAAGCCTCCTCCAGAGTGAAGCTCCTCCTTAGGTCTTCATGTAAGAGATGCAGGACACAGGTGGGTTTTATCACTGACGGGCCACAACTGAACATGCCCAATAGCCTTCCTACTCAGGATGCATCATCATAGGCGCTACCTGCGAGCTTGTGGACCATGCAGACACTCAGGCCACACCTACACCTACTGAATCCAAATCTGTAATAAGAGCCTCAGCTAATTTGTGCTCACATTAAAACTCAACAGAATACATGATTCAGTCATGGTAGGCTGCATCAGAACACGTTCCAAATTCTTTTACCTGGTGATGGCTGCGCTAAGGGGCCCATAGTTTCATCCCGTGCATTCTATGAATTCCCACTCTTCCTCCCCCATAGGGAATGTGATAACTGGGCCAGAAGAGCTGGGCTGTGTGCCCTGGACAATAACCTAGTTCCCTATGAGAGCTGGCTTTGGGAATGCTGAGCCTTCTTCAATATTTTGTGAATTTTTATATGGTCCTCCATTAACTGAGGAACCTGAGTGCACAGCTGTTCCTTGCAACCTGATGGATCGTGACAAATAGTCTGGGTGATTTAATTTGCAAAGCTACAGGGATTGTAACAGTAGTACATTAAACCTGAGAAGAAGGGCTTTTAGAAATAGGTACACTGAGAGCAACAGGAAGCGGCTGATGACAAGCAACCCCCGAACATAATAACCTGTGCCATTCTCTGTGGGTGAAAATAGCCCCACCAACCTCCCTCAAAAGGATCTCTGGCCCTCTCTGTATTGCAGAAGGTACGGTACATGGTGATGATAAGGATGGATGAGTCATAAGAGGAAGGTTTGGCTCCACAGCATACTGATCAGGAAGCAGGGAAGTTTAAAATGCATGTTTAAAAGATTTTCAATAAATGTAATGACAATAATGCACAATTTGGAGCTCCTCCAAAATCTCAGCTCTCTGGAAATCAGATGACCAGGATGACTCACTCTCCAGGGCTCTGGAGTATAAGGTATACTGACATGCTCATCACTCCTCCCACCCCCAGGGAGCGTGTTTCCCACAGCCCCAGAGGAAGCAGCCACAGGTGCTAATCTGTCCTTCCCTTGTCACCATGGCTTATTTTTCCCAGCTGGACCCATCAAATCCACTCTCTCAGGAACCTGAAAGTGGGACACACAGCCTTTAGTTGGTGTTTGTCAGGTGCATGAGGTGAGAAGCTACATGAAGGTGGGTCTGCGTTCGCTAAGGTTTGCCAAAGCACAGAAAGTTGGCAGAAGGGTGAACATGAGGTAAAAGACCCCCAGGCCCATGAGCCTGGAGTTCGAAACTGCTCTCGGTCCCTCTCACTCATTCTAATTCTTCTGAGGTTCTACTATATTACCTTCTCTGGATCCCAGGAAGTCCCCTGTGTCCTTCCAGAAAAGTCCACTATTTTTGGTTAAGCTAATTTGTGTAGTGTCTGTTCCTTGAAAACAGTTGTTCCTTGTTGAAGAGGTTTTTCACACCTAAAATCCATAACGATCCCTCATATTTTACCAGCAACAGGTTGTGGTGGCTATGGGACAAGATGGGGTACAGGGGACAGCGCAGAAAGGAGGAACATATCATCATCATGTGTGCCAGACTGGCAGCAGAGGGAATGGGCCGTTATGCTGACCAGATAGCAGGCCACAGGTACCAGGCTGGAGTCCCAGGCAGAGGCCAGTGACTGAAGGCCCGCAATGGGTAGGAGGACCTAGGAATGTGCCTGGCCTCAGGGTTCAAGCTGGGCATCAGAAATAGGCTGAGGTAGATTTGGAAACAGCACCTTAGGATGGGGCACATGTGCAGGAGGGCTTACCTCCCAGCAACAAAGGTGATAAAGCTCTGCCCTGATCATAGCAGCTGTTTTAGTGGAGGTGGGAATAAGGGGTGCTGTAGGCCCAGAGATCACAGCCCTCTCAGGCCCACCAGAAACATGAGAGATCATAACTTGTGCATTCCCTGACTCTACTGTCCAGTAATTCTCTTTGGAGTGCAGACATTTTATTTCCAGGCTACCACTACAGAAGCTATTCATTAGGTGGTTAGGGTCCATTCTATACATTTGATACTCTCTCTTTCTGGGAAAAAGCAGCATATTGTTTCTATCCCTTTTCCAAGGTTAACCTAAACTTGCTTGAGGCGCATTCCTACCCATTTGACAACTTGGTATCTCTCAAATCACGGCTAAAGCTGACCAGCATTTTTTTTTTTAAGTGCCTGGAATGGTCCCAGGCAAGTTCTGAATAGCTACTGAGAATGCATTTAAATCAAGCCTAAATAACCTCTGTAAGCTCTCAAGTACATTTTTTTCCTACTGTGTGTGATGTCATAATGAAGAGACAGTGAATATATATGTATGTGTGTGTGTTGGTACAAAATTCAGAGAACCAAAGAGGGTACGTTTTTAAACATTTCTCAGAAATTTCACATTTAGGACATTAGTGGGAATGCTTACTGTTGGGCCGTTTATTAAGATGGGACCAGTTTTAACTTTCTGATGTGCTATTCAGATACTTTAGAATTTATCTGTCTGCCAACTTTTTTTTTTTTTTTTTTGAGTTACGCGGGCCTCTCACTGTTGTGGCCTCTCCCGTTGCGGAGCACAGGCTCTGGACGCGCAGGCTCAGTGGCCATGGCTCACGGGCCCAGCCGCTCCGCGGCATGTGGGATCTTCCCGGAATGGGGCATGAACCCGCGTCCCCTGCATCGGCAGGCGGGCTCTCAACCACTGTGCCACCAGGGAAGCCCTGTCTGCTAACTTTTAACTTGCCATTTATTACTCTCATTTTCATTTGGTAACAAACTGTTTTGACAGACAATTTCAGATTATATCTTCTTTTTCGGAAGCTTATAATTTTCGAAATTCTCTGACAAATAGTTGTCACGTGTTTTTTGTATCAACATCAAATATCTACATAAAAGAGAAAATGGGTTCCCATCTACTCTATTCAAATGGCTTGTCATTTCTTAAAATTTATTGCAAAACATATATTTATCAAACATATACTAGGTACCTACTATATGGGCACTCTGTGCAGTGACAGGGCTAGACTCTTCTGGAAGCATAACACTGGAATTAAGAGCAAGGCTTTAGAATCTGTCATAGGATGGGTTCCCCCCGGAAGCGTCTCCTGGGACAAGTGCTTGGATGCAATTGGCTCATGAAGGACTTGCTCCCATGGGAGACGAATGAAGGAGCCGGGGCAGTAGGCCAGGAGGGGGAGGGGTGAAGCAAGGGTGCGATCTCAGGCAGAGTCTCATGCAGAGTGGCTTTGCCCCAAAACCCCTCCATCTCACAGTCAGTATAAAGGTGTCTCAAGGGAGCTGGGCAAAGCATGCATATTACTCTCTATAGAGGCAGAGCTTAAATATGAATGAACAGCCACAACGAAGGAGGCAGTAAGGAGGAAGTAAGGGTTGAGCCCTGGGGTCTGGAGAGGAAGAGGGGGAGTAGCCTTACATGGAGGGCTGTCTCCCTCCACCGCCTCAATATGACAGACCCTTCCCTCAAGCGGTGCTGGACGAACAGGAAGAGCCGACGCTAACTTGGCTAGAGGTGCGAGGAAGAGCAGAACCTGTGCGGGGTGCACAGGAGGGTGATTCCCCAGCTGCCTGGCGGCCATGGAGAGGTGGGGAAGGGAGGACTATTTCCGGCTTCAGCTGCTAGACTGGGACAGGCGTCCTTATGTAAGCAAGGTGTGTGAGGTCGGTGCAGGGATTTGGGATCATTCTCTGTCATCTTCCCCCTTCCCTTACTCCTTTAACCACGGATGATATGGGCACTTTCTAGGTTTCTTCACATATGGTTTCATATGAAATCCCAGCCTAGATAAAGGTATTCCTCTTTTTAAAGTAACCACAGAAATAACAGTACGCAAACCAAGCATCAGACTCTCAGGCAGGACCAAACACCCATAGCTTAAGAATTAGAGTTCTTTCCTTCTTCAGCTTCATGCAGTCATAAACCATCAAAACATTAAATGCAGTTTGAATTCATAAAGTCTTCCTCATTCCCTTCCATGGCCCTTGGCCCTCCTCCCTCTGGTTTTATGGTGTAAGGGGCGTGGGACGAGGCGTACTCAGATAGGAGGCACAGGTGGTCTGCGATCGGGGGCTATGTCAGGGTGGTGAGACTTCTGCTGTCCCTGGATCCTGCTTAGCTCATGTGAGAACACAGAGCACTTCTGTGGCCATCATGGGGCAGGAGGGGTGGTGTGCCGGCTTCCTTTAATGGACGGGGGAAGGGTTTCAAAGTGTGTTTGTGGATGCTGTGTGATGGGGATCAGAATGGCAGTCCTACTTCTGTGACTGAGCTTCTCTGTGATTGAATGACTTGATGGCAAGTGTGGATGCCTGCATCCTATTAGGCAAGGAGGTGGCGCTTCAGATCTGCTCCCTGTGCCCTCCCTCCTCTGTTTTGCTCTAGTTTTCAAGGGGCCATGGGCGTCTTTGACAAGACAGCTCTTCTAAATAAAGGCCAAATGATCACAACTCATGCCTCCCACCACTAAGAAGGAGGCACAACATCCGACAGGTCTCTTTAGGTTCTGGAGGTGACATGTTCCAAGTTCAGGAGCACAGAAGTGGCCTGTGATTGATACAGAGGCTTCCAGATCTGAACAGAGCCCAGAGAAGAAAAGCGCTCTGCAGCAGGTGCAGTGCGTGGTGCCAGCAGCCCTGCCACCTTGACCTCGTGCACCGCAGACTCTCGGGTGTTAGAGAGCTCTGCGGTGAGAAAGATGTGTGGGGTGTGCAGCAACAAAGACCCAGGGTTCTAGATCTAGCCCCTGCCGTCTGCAGTAAAGAGTATTTACTCTTCATAATACAGCTCTGACACGCTACAGGGCCCCAGTAGAGAAGCAACGACTGCGCATGGGACATCTAGTGACTGTCATCTAGCTGCCCATCCTGAGCTGGGCTCTGACGGACCCACCAAGTAATAAATTCAGCACTCCACTGTGAGATAGACGTGGTGCATCCAGGATGGGCACGAGCAGGGACAGAGGACGCACGTGAACATGAGCAGGTGACCCAGGCCCTTCTGTTATTCACTATGTTTGTACCACTGCCCTTAGCTCACATCTAAGGCTGCATGGGGGCTTCCCTTCTGACCAGCTGTTGGGGGATAAAAAGGCCAAGCTTGGGCCCCAGCTGGGTAGCTTGGTATGTAGGTGCAAGTGAAAACAGACTGCTGCTGTACTTCATCCCGTGACAGGGATGGCCCTGGAAGAAAGTGGCGAGCAAAAGGCTTCCTTGTGGGTGCTAGATGGTCTATATGATTAAACAATATGATTAGTCATTATTTTTTACAGGCTAATAGAAGAAAGTGGTACATCACGGGCTAGGTTTTGGACAGGTCATTTTGGTGGTAAGTAAGAGGGGAGCTTTGGTTGATGAGAGAGTAGCACGGTGGTATGGGAGAATGTTGTGACTGACAGTGTCAGCTATAAAGAGAAGTGCTCCAAGAGAGTTTTTTTTTTTTTTTTTTGTGGTATGCGGGCCTCTCACTGCTGTGGTCTCCCGTTGCGGAACACAGGCTCTGGACGCACAGGCTCAGTGGCCATGGCACACGGGCCCAGCCGCTCTGCAGCATGTGGGATGTTCCCAGACCGGGGCACGAACCCATGTCCCCTGCATTGGCAGGCGGACTCTCAACCACTGCACCACCAGGGAAGCCCCAAGAGAGTTTTAAAGGTAAATGTCTCTCCCGTCAGTATGCTGCAAATAGATTTTTAACATAGGCTCTGGTCATGATTCTAGCTCTTCCAGATCTTTTCGGAGAGGCTTAGAGAAGATCGAGGTAAAATCTTTTCTTGGAGTCGTATATGTCACATGAACTTATCTATCTGGTGAAATAAGGGCTCCAGGTAACACAAAAACAGTTTGGTGTCTCCTTAGCAATGAAGACAGAATGGGATGGAGGGAACCTGAGGATTTAAAGGATTTAAAGAGGAGAGGAGAGATTAGGGAATGCAGAGACTCAAGTGTGTACCCATGTCCATGTCTGGTATTGATTGGATCTTGTCTGGGGAACTCATGTTAAGTTTTCAAGATTGGTTTTTGTTTTTGTTTTTTTTTTAGAGAAGCAATAAAGAGAGAATCATTCATTTGGAATGGAGGTAATTTTGGTGCTAACTAGTTTTTTCACTTTGGGCAAATTCTTTCTGGTCTTGGTTTTACTGTTTTTAATTTAACCAGTTGAATTCGGTGAACTCTGAAGTTCTTCCTAACTTTTGCCTATATACTTCTTTGGATAAAGCCTCTGGGGCAACAGAGATACTGAAGCAATTAAGAATGGAAGGGGTAAGGAAAGTAAATGAATGAGGGTAAAGCACACTTCACAAAAGAGGAAGGGCCCATGAAAAGGAGGAAATGAAAAACTTTAGGGATTTATATTTATAGGAAAACAATATTTGATTGATTATATGTTCATAGAAATATTTTGAGGGGTGGAAGAATATTTGTAAATTAAACAAAAGGATATTAAAAAGAAATTCTTTTCTTATAGGCCCTCTTTGTCTGAGAAGGAGCATCAGAGGGCAGGTACTTATACATCCAGCACTGAGGTTAGATCCCCTATAGGTTCCCCTATGCAAAGGAGATGGTCAGGCACAAGATTTATGACCTTTAGCCCAATATGCACTTTGAGGGTAAGAAGAGTTGATGTTTAAAAAGCCAAGAGAGGGTGTATCTTTGGTGGGGAGTGTACCCCTGCTCCCAGCACCAACAGAATTTTGGGTGCTTCCCTCTCATTTCAGCCCGGTGAGAGGGGCTGTAAGGCAGCCGATCTGAAAGCTTGATGTGTGGATTTGGGGGTGCATGCTACTCCTCTGTGGAAGGTAGTTTGGAAATGAAAGATTGGCTGAAGCCACACATGAAGGCAGGGCAAGAACAAGGGTTGTGTATTTAACATTTGTCAACAATGTATGACCTTCCTCTGGCCAAATGGGGGCCATGAAAGGGAATCAGGTTGGAGCCTCCTGCAGTGGGTTCTGCAAGGCACTGAGGGTCCAGAGTCTGAGGCTCTAGGGTACCGCTAAGACAGGAGCTGATGTGAGGGACGTAGCAACCGGTCATCTAAAGGAGATCATCGTGGACCTCTGAGGAATCCACAAATGTTTCCCCAAGGTAAATAGTTGACTGTGGTCCTCCGTCAGACAACCAAGAACATCAACATTGACCAAGTCAACTGGGTCTTCCCGGGCCTTCTCTTTCTTCCCTCTCTTCTTACAACCCTGTGAATTTGGGCGTGGGGTGGGGAGAAGCTGACAGGAAAGTTGAGTTTCTTCTCCCAGCAGGTTTCCAGACCCAGGCCGGCCCAAGCTAAGAGAGTACAGTTTGCTGCCCTATTTTAAAATACAGTTCCAGGTTTTTATGAGGGGGGCTAAATAGGAGACAGAACAGGACTCACTCCCACAGTTTCTTCTGGAAGTCACGAACTAAGGATGCACAGGCAATAAACCTAGTTCTACAAGCTTGTCAGTGTACTAAGCTGCATAAAACGGTGATCTATTAGTACTAAATCTTAAATTAGCTACTGGATTTTTAGAAATACGGGACAAGAGCCAAACAAAGAAGTTTCTTCTAAATCTATAGCAGCTCCAGGCAGCTGAGAGCTACCAGCCGCTAGTCTTATGAACAGATATTCTGGGATTCCTATTTATAGAGGCCGTCTTGTCACATGGGCAAGCCATGTTTTTCTGGCATTGTTCCTTACCGTGTCATGGATCTTAACGTTTGGAATGTCCAAGTCCTTTTAGTAAGCTTGAGTAGGATTTTAACCAGGCCAGCAATGAATCTTGGGATGTAAAGCTTACAAGGGTATTGAGGCTCTAATGCCCTCATTTTACAGAGGGGGAACTGAGGATCCTAGCAGTGAAAACATTTGTTAGTTATAGAGTTAGGAACACATCCAGGCTTCTTGACTCCAAGTCTGGTGCCTTTCACATATCATAATTTTAAACTAAGGACTTTGTTTTGTTTGAGGTGGGTGAGTTTTGGATATGAGAGGGGCTGAAGGTAGGTTTTTTTTTTAACCATACAGTTAAACAAACTAATAATTTTATAGTGTCTAAGGCTCTTGTATCATTTATATAAACCAGAGGAAGAAAAAACAATTTATAATCTCTTAGCACTCACCAGCCATATCAGTAAAAATAAATTTAGAATGTCATGATCTCAGTAACTTTGAGAGTGTCATGATCTCAGTAACTTTGAGAGAGACTCAATCCTGCCCATCAGGTACAGTCTGAATACACATAGGTATACCACTTTGGCCATGGATTCTGCCTCTTAGGAGGTGTGTGGCTCTGTGTAAGTCACTAAATTTTCATGAAATTGTTTCTTCTGCTGTTAAAAAGAAGAATGATCCAGATTGGTTCATATGTTAAAGATATTTTAAATTGTAAAACACTTAATAAGAATAAAGTATTACAGCTGTTTTCAGTTATTGCCATGTGGAAATTCTAAAGAGGCATCCTCTTCCATAGACATTTGTTACCAGGACCATTATGTGGGTGCTATTTGCAGGCTGGTCTATGAGGTTGTGCCCCAGGGGTGCAATTATTATAGATCATAGTATGAGTGGTGCCCTCAGTGGCTTTAAGCTACATGGGTACCCTCAGTGGCTTTAAGCTACATGGGTACCCTGTTAACTGCTGTGTTTATTTCCTGCTGGACTCTTGGGATGCACATGATGTAGTCATAGGCATACTCTGCAGAACATCTTCCCGGTGAACGTTGCCTTGGTAGAATACCTCTTGGTTTTCTAAACTTCAGAGAACATATTTATGTCTTAAATCAATATTTTCAACCCAAGTTTAAAAGAATTACATTTATATTCCTAAAGATACAACCAAATACTTTTTACAAAATGGTGTATGAGAATTTCTTGACTTATATTTTAAACTCAACTGATGGGAAGTCAGAATCCCATGAGGACAGTTCGAAAATGTACCAAATGTCAACACAAGGGAGCTTGAAGGTCTTAAGAGAGACATTGGGATGTTGATGGTCCTAAAAGAGACTGTGATCACAGCGTCATATTTCATATGAGCCACTGACTGCCAGGTGCTATTGTGTGCTCTGCTGGTCCTGAACACGTTTCCACAGTGATTGACATTGCACATCCAGTAGAACAAGTTCTGCACTTCGCAATTCCTGGCATGAGGTTTTCTAAGAGCTCTTTGACAAGCTTTTAATCTGTCTCTTCAAAACCAGCTTACTTTGCAAGAGCAACAATTGTCACTTTGTCTTCAACTCCCTCTTCAAAGTCTGACATAGGCCCCAAACGACAGGGTTAGTTGTTTACATGCACTCTTCATCTTTTGTGGAGAATACTCTTTTTTTTTTTTTGCGGTACGAGGGCCTCTCACTGTTGTGGCCTCTCCCGTTGCGGAGCACAGGCTCTGGACACTCAGGCTCAGTGGCTATGGCTCACGGGCCCAGCCACTCCGCGGCATGTGGGATCTTCCCGGACCAGGGCACGAACCCGTGTCCCTTGCATCGGCAGGTGGATTCTCAACCACTGCAGCACCAGGGAAGCCCCAGCGAATACTTCTGATATGACTTTTTATTGAGCTCTAGAACTATTCCTTACTCATAAATATTTGATTCTTTGGAGAGTAGCGGAGTGCCCAGAAGAACAGCGTATACCTTTAGCTTTCCTTGCAGGTAGGGGGTAGCCATGTGGCAGAATTCTAGCCAATGAGGTATAAACGGAAGTTGTTGGGGAAGCTCCTCAAAAGAGAAGCATGTGCTTATTTACTCTAGCTTTTCCTTTCGTCTGAAACATGGACATGATGGCTGGAGCTTTGGCAGCCATCTTGAGAACATAAGAATATGAGGGTCAAGGATAGTGAAAGGGAAAATTCAAAACAGTGTGGGTCTCTGATGACATCAAGGAGCACCATACCAGACCTGTATCAGCCCCCTTTGGATATCTTTTATATGAGAGAACAATAAATCCCAAAATATGCTCAATAATACAGTGTTGGTGGGCTTGGAACACAATTTCTAAGTGATAGATATATCTTGTCTATTTTTGTCCAACTCCTCCTCAGATTGTTCCCCCATCCCTAAGTAGAAATGATCTTACGTACCCTGGCCAAGCCAGTTCCTTCGTTTCTTTCAGGACATTTCTCAGACTTACATCCTGTGAAAAATCTTTTACTTTTCTTCTTCCTTTTTGATCAGCCTTATAGTTAACAAAGGTATAACTTTTTTGGTGTTTGAGTCAATCTCTTCTATGTATAATATTCTTTTCTATATAGTCACTTTTGTGTGTTTTCTATCCCTCAGGATGTAAAGTCATTGGGAACAGATATCTATTCTAGTTTATCTTGCTATGTCCCGTTACTCTCCAGCATTTGGGCCTAGCAAAGTGGTGAGTCCTACAAACTCTATGAATACTGACTGCATGCATTTTGTCAAAACCAGAGAAACATGGGGTAGAGACTGATAACTGAGCAAGTCTTGATCCTTGCTCATGTGAATCAGACTTGGGTTGTAGAGCAGGTGATGGTCCTGCTGCCTCATTCTACAGTCAACTGCAACGGTCCCCATTTCCCACAGAAGGAGAAGTGAGGTCTCCTGCTCTCTCAGGAGTGCCCACCCCCATCTGTCTCTGGGCTTCTCCCAGGGCTTTTAGGGCATTTTTCTTCTTCCTCTTCTTTCCTTCCTCTTCTTCTTCTTAACTTTATGCAATTCTTTTAAAACAAAACTAGAAAGCAGGAGTTACAAAATTCTTTGAGAAATTATTTATAAACTGACCTTTTCCAAGGCATATTTTGCCCAGAAACAACCCCCTTTGTGTAAACTCACCATCTTGTACTTGTTGCTCAAATGACTCCTCAAATTCTTTCTTTTCAGGAAGTCTTCTTCAATGGACTGAAAGTATGAGGGCCAGCCTACTTAGTATTTGACCATTCAGTAAAGATGTGTTGAAGTCTACTATATGCTCAGTACTTTGAGATGATCCTGGGGGAGTGAGCATCAAACATAAAATGAAGTATGATTTTTGACCTAAGGAAATATACAGTCTGGTTAGGGAATTCACATCTGCAGAACTCAGTAAAGCTAAACATCCTGTCATAAAGAGGTTTAAGATAATGTGCATCCTTTATCTAGCTGGGCATATCACGTCCACCCCTTACCCCTTATCCAAAGGGATAAGCCATGAACTCATGAAGTGCCTACTGAATTCTCTCCTTACTGGTCAGCTCATTTTCCACACTTATTCTTTAACTGCTCATAATATAAATTACACATTATTAAATGTGTGTATTTATAATTGGATTATTGTTTCAAATACCAATACATTAATCAAAGAGCAGATTATAAGCACTTGTATGGCTAACATTGGGTTACATATTTTGGGAGTGCAGCAAGGGCTGACTATAGGATGTGGTCTTACCTGTTTTCTTTATCACCTCTTTCAGGAAGCCTTTGCTGACTCTGTCCTACCCCTGGCAGAGTTATTTATTCTGAGTTTCCATTGGAGTGATGATGATGATTAATGTTAATTGAGATTTAGTAAGTGCCAGACACTGAGCTGAGTACTTTACTTGTTACCTCATTCAATCCTCCCAACAAACCAAAGAAGTATGTAGTGTTATTACTCTATCTTTACAGATGAGGAAACTGAGGTACAGTTAATCAACCTGACCAGGGCTGTACAACTAGTAAGTGGGAGAGAGACATTCCAATGTGGGTAGTCTAGTATAATCACCTCTGGTTTAAAGGTAAGGGGATTGCATCAATCTGCTTGGGCTGATACCATAACAAAATACCATAACAAAGCTCTATGTGGCTTAACCAACAGAAGATTTATTTTCTCATAGTTCTGGAGGCTAGGAAGTCTAAGATCAAGGTCCAGCAGAGTTTTGTTTTTGCTGAGAGCTCTCCTCCTGGCTTGCAGATGGCTGCCTTCTCACTGTGTCTTCACATGGAGGAGGAAGAGCGAGCTTTCTGGTATCTCTTCTCCTAAGGGCACTAAATCCCTTAATGAGGGCCCCACTCTCATGACCTCCTCTAACCCCAGTTACCTCCCAAAGACCCCACATCTAAATACCATCGCACTGGGAATTAGGGTTTTAACATAAACATTTTGGGAGGACAGACATTCAGTCCATAACAGGAACCAAGGCTTGGGGAGGTTATATAATACAGCCAAGGTCAGAATTATTAAGTGGAAGGGCAAGTACTGGATCCCAGATTTCTGGAGGTGGGTGGGCCTTTGTGTTACTTTGAGTTAATAAGGCAAGAGGATAAGCAAGAACAGGGAGGATCCATGGTACTCTCAGACATTTTGGATGCCCAAAGAACACTGCAGGGCAGGGCACCTTAACCCTGGTAATTATAAAGATAAACATACCTCTTTCTCTTCTGCTATATTATGTTTGCAATATTTTTACTTAGGCAGAAAGAAATAGACCTTCTTTTCTTCATCTGATTCAATTCATAATTAACCTCTAATAAATGAAAGCCTGGTCTTTAGAAAAAAAAGCTCTCTCTCCTAATTTTTGAGATGATATCTTAAGTAGGAATTTTATAGAGCTGTAATGTTTTTGTGAGGCTTGTAGTTTCTTGCCAACGTTTTCAATATTGTATCAGTCAAGATTTCAATGGGAAACAGATGGCACATTAAGATTAGGTAATTTGAGAGGAGTTTGATGAAAAGTCTATTTAGAAGGGTGTGGGCATGGCTTAGGAAAAGCAGCAGAGATGGTGTGTACTCCTATGCCATGGTTCTTGTTAATACTGTCAGGTCTGAAGGAACAAGTGAAAGGAGAGGTAAGGGAGACCCAGAGAGAGAGAGGTATATGGAGAGGGCTGCCTGACAGTGGAGGAGTTCAGCCAACTCATAGCCCAGTATGGGGACTCCCTGGGGAAAAATCACCTACCCTCACTCTCCTTCCGCTTCTGATCTCCTGAAACTGTGTCCCACTGGCTGAATCTAACAAGAGCCAACAGCAAGGGGTTATGTTGATGTATTCTGAACATGTCAGCCTCCTGGGGCAGAGAGCAGAGTTTAGAAGGATGAAGAATTAACTAGGAGGATAAAGGGAGGATATTATCCCAAATACCATTTTCAGTGAGGTGGAGATTTAGGAAGTGATCCTGGCTGCCATTTAAGCTGTTCTGCCTTTTTCTGTTAAACGTCATAGGTGGTAGATAACCTAGCGATTGGCATGGTTCACTTAAGTGTGTGAAATGAGAGAGAAAGGGAGGTAGGTTGACTTTAAATATCTTCCTTACCCAACAAGAATGGAGAACGAGATACTCCATCCTACCGTACTCAAGAACGGGGTTTCGAGTTGCTATACATTAGCAATACAGTTAAAATAAATAAAACTTTTCATTGATTAGGCAAGTGGTACTTAAGATCAAGTTATTGGTGAGAAATTCAAACCAATTTATGAGTGCATTTTGTAGAAACAGCTTTGACGGCCAATCTGAAGAGACTTGATCTGATAAACTGTGACCCTCTGTTTCTACACTACCGGGAAGCAGTAGTCCCTGGAGTCAGGGGATGAAGGGCTGGTGTCCAGCTCTGCCACTTACTAGGGCATAGCCAGGGCATATCAGATCATCTTAGCTTCTTCCTTTGTGGACTGAGGAAGATAATCATGCCTCTGCCAAAGGATTGCTGTAAAGACATTTAGCAGAGTGTCTGGCACAGAGGAAGTGTTTGGCAGATGTTAGATGTTCTAGCTCGGGTGAATTAGGGAATCTGGCCAACAAACAGCAGACAATCCTTTCCTAAATAAGGAAATGATACCTTCGTTAGAATGCTGGCTTTCTAAAAATGAAAATGAAGTTTCAAAGGGGACATGTGCCTTCTCCAGAAAATGATTAATTATGGGTATTTTTGCAGTCTCTGATACAATACAAATAATTAAATCAAAGTTTGCCTGGAAACTGTGGAAACAGAGTCAAAAGCACATGGAGGTGTCAGGCTGGAGGTTAAGAACTGAGAAGCAGAGAGGAGGAGGGGAGGAGAAACAGTTCTCTTCTACCACGGGAATTTTGCTATGGCTGTGGCAGCCAGTTCATAGCTTCAGGGTCAAATCAAAGAGGATGTGCACAGCTGTCACTCCTGTGACTATATGAGATCCAGGAAATAATGGGGTTTTTTTGGGCAATCTCCATCTACTCTGCCTCCAATAACTTGGTGAAGTAGAGAGGCATGCTCAAGTGGTCCCAAACCCTGTGGCATAAGGAAGTGGTTGATCAGCATAGGAAAGGGAATTCCTTTTCTTTTTAATTAAAAAAAGATGATCTTTACTAAAACTTAACTAACTTAAATAAGCCTCAAATGTTTAAATAATAAACAAATAACAAAAGATAAAATCTCCTGTCTAGACAGTATTTCTGTTTAAGTAACTCTGGACTATTTTTAAGGACTATTACCAAGAACAGTCTTTCTGACTTCTAGAGTGGGCTTTCCCACTCTGATTTCCTCTTTTTATTTGGTCTCAAAGACTCTAGCAGTTTTCTTTTGCCCTGTCCTTTGACCTCCTTATCTCATGTTTGAGAATCGTGTCTTTCTGACTCTTCTTGGATTTCCTACCAAGGCAGTTCTCTTCCTATTCACCCCCCTCCCATCTTTTAGTACAACTTCCAAGGCAGTCCGCCATCATGACGACACAGGCAGATGTTCTTTCTCCTTGTGATTACTAAACCTCGAGTCTAATTCCCCTATAATATAATCTTCCTTTCTCCTGCTTCTTTCCAAATTAAACCAGTTAATTTACTCTCTGTAGAATGAATTTCATTATTTTCTGTATGTCACATCCCTTTTTTTAGAGATTGTTATTCTGTGCAGTGAAGATTTTTAGGAGTTTGTGAATTTATAAAACCAAAACTTGAAAAAGATTTTCACTTGTTTCAACATCATATAACGTCTGAGGAAGGTCAAAATGAAGCTTTCATCTGTACAATAGGGAAGGAAATTTTAAAAGGGCTCCAAGTGAAGTGGCACTGAGAAACTGAAGAGACATACACGACCAGTGCCAAGTAGGTCTAAGGGCAAATATCGCCCTTGAATAAAACACCTGATTGAGGATCGTGTCACTCGCGGTGCCTCCTGGGAACTGGAGGAAGAACGTGCCCTCCTTCTCGTGGACTCAGTGAGATTCTGCCTCCTACAGAGAAGTGGATAACAGGGAGCAGAATCTCTTTATATATCAATGCTGGGATGTGGAACTGCTATCTGGGGACAGTTGGAAGGGAGCCTTAGTGCTGGCAAGGGTAGCTCAGTACTTGGGCTCTATGAGGCCAGATTTAAAGCTCATTTAACAAATACGTGGGATCAGTAGCTTTGAAATGGTATTTTTGTTATTCTTCTTTGATCCAAAGGATTGAGGAAAGTGTTGGTTTAGAGAAGAGAACTGAATGATTAATTGACCCAAAGGGCTTGTAGCACTTTTGCTGAACAAGCTAGATGGTTCAGTCTTATTCAATGCTGACAAAGGATATGGAGCAAACTGGTGGTAGGATGGTCTCCCTTTTTCCACCCACCTTCCATTGGAAGCTGGTTGCCTGCAGTGCCTAGAATGTGTACTCTATAGGGTACAGCTGGCCACTGGAAGATGAATAAAACTTTTCTTTATTGCTGGGTATGGAACAATAGCCATGGGGGGCCCATCTGTATCAGTTTCCTATTACTGAATGATAAACTACCCCATAACTTAGTGGCTTAAAACAGTAACTATTATTTCTTACAATTCTCTGGGTTGGCTGGGCTCAGCTGATCCTTTTGTCTGTTCTCTATGGCGTCAGCTAGGCTATCTTTTTTTTTTCCATTTATTTAATTTATTTTATTTTTGGCTGCGTTTGGTCTTCGTTGCTGCATGTGGGCTTTATCTAGTTGTGGTGAGCAGGGGCTACTCTTCCTCGTGGTGCATGGGCTTCTCATTGCGGTGGCCTCTCTCGCTGTGGAGCACGGGCTCTAGGCACAGCAGCTTCAGTAGTTGTGGCACGCGGGCTCAGTAGTTGTGGCATGTGGGCTCAGTAGCTGTGGCTTGTGGGCTCTAGAGCGCAGGCTCAGTAGTTGTGGCGCACGGGTCTAGTTGATCCGCGGCATGTGGGATCCTCCCGCACCAGGGCTCGAACCATGTCCCCTGCATTAGCAGGCGGATTCTCAACCACTGCACCACCAGGGAAGCCCCAGCTAGGCTATCTTATGTGGCAGCATCATTCTGGTGCTTGATACAAATTGGCTTACTAACGCATTTGGTGTTTAGTTAGTACTGGCTATTGGGTGGGACTTCTCCTCACATGTGACGTGTCCATTAGAGTAACTGAACTTCTTTATACAGTGGCTCAGGTTTCCAAACAAGAGTGAGAAGAGAAGCTACCTGGTCTCTTGAGGCCTGGGTCCAGAACTCAGCATGAGTGACTTCTGTCACATTTTACTGGCAAAGCGAACCACACAGTCAGCCCAGATATAGTCTTGAACTCTTGATGGGCATGTGCCTAAAGATGGGAATATTTATTGGTGGCCATCTTTGCAGAGAACACACCATACCACCCATGGCAGGTAGGTGACATCAGCATTGGTGGCAATCACAGCACCTCAGATACTGAGCCTAGGGCACAGAGACACAAGCACAGGTCTACTCAAGTTGTTCTGGATTCCATAAGCACACCTGGCAGCCTTTTACCTCACTAAGATTGCCAGGTCAAGTTTGCAGGTGATCTGATAATCACAGGTACAGAGATCTTTTTGACTCATTCTACAGAGTAAACTCTCCCAGGGAGAAGGAGCAGAGAAAATGCACAATGATTTAATGATCCCAGAAATTCTTCAGCTCAAAGTAGCAGCTAAAACTTTGGCCATTGGTTTCAGGATTAAGAGACTTAGTCATAGTGGAAAACAGAGGGCTTTGGAGAGTCAGACCTGAGGTTGAATCCTGACTCCATGACTGATTAGCTTTGTGATTTTGGGCAAATCACCTAATTCTCTGAGTCTCATTGTTCTCATCTATAGTATGGGGATTACATCCCTTCTCATACAGAGTGGCTGAGAATGTAAAGTACCTGGCACACAGCTTCTTATATAAAAAGTGCTTAGTAAATATTAACTATTACTATCTTTGACTCATCTGGCTATGAAAATATGGCCATGACTTTAGGGTTTCCTGAGGAGCCATCAGTGCCTCTACATTCACCCACCACCAGTTTATGTAAATATTTTGAAAGAGTACAGATCTTTCCAATTCTGTGAATATATAAGTGGGTCCTCCTCCTCCAGGTTGGCTGGCTCAGTAAAGAAAGTCTGTGAGGTAACTTTTCCTTCTTCCTATCTTCTTTCCCAACTATCACTGAATGTACTCTTTGCCATGTTGAAAGTTCAGGAATTTAGCAACTCTGTCCATTGAAGCATGGTTACACATTGAACATATCAATGTGTAACAAGATTTATTCTGTCCCTATTCTGCTTTTCTTGGGGGATATAAAAATTACTGATTAGGATATAAAAAGCAGATTCATAAACTATCCTGTTAGGAAAACAAGCTATGGGATTTTAGCATTAAGCCTCCATTGTTTCCTCAGACACTACTGACTTCAGTTGCTTTTCCCTGTTATAGGACCATCTGTCAGATCATACAGCAGCATGTCCAAATTTGGGGATGTGAAATTATGGATGCTGTAAATATTGGTATTAGAAAGTGAATTTCCTGACCACAATTTCTTATTGTACTCTCCTAGGAAATATTTTTTCTTCTTCCCCAAAGACAGTTGAGGGCTCTACGGTCTGCCTGCCAGTTCTTTTCTTGACTGCCAATCACTGCTATCTTATCTCTTGTTACTTTTTCTTGCTGAATCAGACTTTTGTCGCTCAGCTCCAGCAACATGAGCCGTCCTCTTATTTTGATACTGAACAGATCTTCCTTTTTAAAGGAGAGAAGAGGTTAAGATGCTAAATGAGCAGGAGGACCAAACCCATGCTCTTCTTAGGATTAGACCTCAAATTTCTTCTTCACACGTTATGTTATTTTTTATTTTGTTTTATTTTTTGGGGGGTACGTGGGCCTCTCACTGCTATGGCCTCCCGTTGCGGAGCACAGGCTCTGAACACGCAGGCTCAGCAGCCATGGCTCACGGGCCCAGCCACTCCGCGGCATGTGGGATCCTCCCGGACTGGGGCACGAACCCGTGTCCCCTGCATCAGCAGGCGGACTCTCAACCACTGCGCCACCGGGAAGCCCCACACGTTATGTTATTTAATCCCAATAGCTAGTAAGTAGCTGGGGAGAAGCCACTTGGACGTTGTGCATTATCCCTCTATTAGGAAGAATGGATTTTGCTCCTCTGTCCCTTCAATACAACTCAGAAAATTGCCCTGCATCCTGAAAAGTAATGCACTTCTAAATTGTTAGGAGTCCTTGCAGCATTCTAAACATGCATCCTGTAAGAAGGTCTCTGCTAGGAGCTCTGTAAGGTAGAGATAAAACATATGTTTCCATTTGCTTCATACTCTAACAACAGAAATGGTTTACTTTTCTGTTTGATCTTTTTTAAATCTTTATGGGAGTATAATTGCTTTACAATGGTGTGTTAGTTTCTGCCTTATAACAAAGTGAATCAGTTATACATATGTTCCCTTATCTCCTCCCTCTTGCATCTCCCTCCCTCCCACGCTCCCTATCCCACCCATCCAGGTGGTCACAAAGCACTGAGCTGATCTCCCTGTACTATATGGCTGCTTCCTACTAGCTATCTATTTTACGTTTGGTAGTGTATATATGTCCATGCCACTCTCTCACTTTGTCACAGCTTACCCTTCCCCCTCCCCATATCCTCAAGTCCATTCTCTAGTAGGTCTCTGTCTTTATTCCTGTCTTACCCCTAGGTTCTTCATGACATTTTTTTTCTTATACTCCATATATATGTGTCAGCATACAGTATTTATCTTTCTCTTTCTGACTTACTTCACTCTGTATGACAGACTCTAGGTCCATCCACCTCACTACAAATAACTCAATTTCGTTTCTTTCTATGGCTGAGTAATATTCCATTGTATATATGTGCCAAATCTTCTTTATCCATTCACCCGATGATGGACATTTAGGTTGTTTCCATCTCCTGGCTATTGTAAATAGAGCTGCAATGAACATTTTGGTACATGTCTCTTTGAATTATGGTTTTCTCAGGGTATATGCCCAGTAGTGAGATTGCTGGGTCATATGGTAGTTCTATTTGTAGTTTTTTAAGGAACCTCCATACTGTTCTCCATAGTGGCTGTACCAATTCACATTCCCACCAGCAGTGCAAGAGTGTTCCCTTTTCTCCACACCCTCTCCAGCATTTATTGTTTCTAGATTTTTTGATGATGGCCATTCTGACTGGTATGAGATGATATCTCATTGTAATTTTGATTTGCATTTCTCTAACGATTAATGATGTTGAGCATTCTTTCATGTGTTTGTTGGCAATCTGTATATCTTCTTTGGAGAAATGTCTATTTAGGTCTTCTGCCCATTTTTGGATTGAGTTGTTTGTTTTTTTCTTATTGAGCTGCTTGGGCTGCTTATAAATTTTGGAGATTAATCCTTTGTCAGTTGTTCATTTGCAAATATTTTCTCCCATTCTGAGGGTTGTCTTTTGGTCTTGTTTATGGTTTCCTTTGCTGTGCAAAAGCTTTGTAGTTTCATTAGGTCCCATTTGTTTATTTTTGTTTTTATTTCCATTTCTCTAGGAGGTGGGTCCAAAAGGATCTTGCTGTGATCTATGTCATAGAGTGTTCTGCCTATGTTTTGATCTAAGAGATTGATACTTTCTGGCCTTACATTTAGGTCTTTAATCCATTTTGAGCTTATTTTTGTCTATGGTGTTAGGGAGTGTTCTAATTTCATACTTTTACATGTCCTTGTCCAGTTTTCCCAGCACCACTTATTGAAGAGACTGTCCTTTCTCCACTGTACATTCCTGCCTACTTTATCAAAGATAAGGTGACCATATGTGCGTGGGTTTATCTCTGGGCTTTCTAACCTGTTCCATTGATCTATATTTCTATTTTTGTGCCAGTACCATACTGTCTTGATTACTGTAGCTTTGTAGTATAGTCTGAAGTCAGGGAGCCTGATTCCTCCAGCTCCATTTTTCTTTCTCAAGATTGCTTTGGCTATTCGGGGTCTATTGTGTTTCCATACAAATTGTGAACTTTTTTGTTCTAGTTTTGTGGAAAATGCCAGTGGTAGTTTGATAGGGATTGCATTGAATCTGTAGATTGCATTGGGTAGTAGAGTCATTTTCACAATGTTGATTCTTCCAATCCAAGAACATGGTATATCTCTCCATCTATTTGTATCATCTTTAATTTCTTTCATCAGTGTCTTATAATTTTCTGCATAAGGTCTTTTGTCTCCTTAGGTAGGTTTATTCTTAGAAATTTTATTCTTTTTGTTGCAGTGGTAAATGGGAGTGTGTTCTTGATTTCACTTTCAGATTTTTCATCATTAGTGTATAGGAATGCCAGAGATTTCTGTGCATTAATTTTGTATCCTGCTACTTTACCAAATTCATTGATTAGCTCTAGTAGTTTTCTGGTAGCATCTTTAGGATTCTGTATGTATAGTATCATGTCATCTGCAAACAGTGACAGCTTTACTTCTTCTTTTCTGATTTTGATTTCTTTTATTTCCTTTTCTTCTCTGATTGCTGTAGCTAAAACTTCCAAAGCTATGTTGAATAAGAGTGGTGAGAGTGGGCAACCTTGTCTTGTTCCTGATCTTAGTGGAAATGGTTTCAGTTTTTCACCATTGAGGATGATGTTGGCTGTGGGTTTGTCATATATGGCCTTTATTGTGTTGAGGAAAGTTCCCTCTATGCCTACTTTCTGCAGGGTTTTTATCATAAATGGGTGTTGAATTTTGTCGAAAGCTTTCTCTGCATCTGTTGAGATGATCATATGGTTTTTCTCCTTCAATTTGTTAATATGGTGTATCACATTGATTGATTTGCATATATTGAAGAATCCTTGCATTCCTGGAATAAACCCCACTTGATCATGGTGTATGATCCTTTTAATGTGCTGTTGGATTCTGTTTGCTAGTATTTTGTTGAGGATTTTTGCATCTATGTTCATCAGTGATATTGGCCTGTAGTTTTCTTTCTTTGTGACATCCTTGTCTGGTGTTGGTATCAGGGTGATGGTGGCCTCGTAGAATGTGTTTTGGAGTGTTCCTCCCTCTGCTATATGTTGGAAGAGTTTGAGAAGGATAGGTGTTAGCTCTTCTCTAAATGTTTGATAGAATTCGCCTGTGAAGCCATCTGGTCCTGGGCTTTTGTTTGTTGGAAGATTTTTAATCACAGTTTCGATTTCAGTGCTTGTGATTGGTGTGTTCATATTTTCTATTTCTTCCTGATTTATTCTTGGCAGGTTGTGCATTTCTAAGAACTTGTCCATTTCTTCCAGGTTGTCCATTTTATTGGCATAGAGTTGCTTGTAGTAATCGCTCATGATCTCTTGTATTTCTGCAGTGTCAGTTGTTACTTCTCCGTTTTCATTTCTAATTCTGTTGATTTGAGTCTTCTCGCTTTTTTCGTGATGAGTCTGGCTAATGGTTTATCAATTTTGTTTATCTTCTCAAAGAACCAGCTTTTAGTTTTATTGATCTTTGCTATCATTTCCTTCATTTCTTTTTCATTTATTTCTGTTCTGATCTTTATGATTTCTTTCCTTCTGCTAACTTTGGGGTTTTTTGTTCTTTCTCTAATTGCTTTAGGTGCAAGGTTAGGTTGTTTATTCGAGATGTTTCCTGTTTCTTAAGGTGGGATTGTATTGCTATAAACTTCCCCCTTAGAACTGCTTTTTCTGCGTCCCATAGGTTTTGGGTCGTCGTGTCTCCATTGTCATTTGTTTCTAGGTATTTTTTTATTTCCTCTTTGATTTCTTCAGTGATCACTTCGTTATTAAGTAGTGTATTGTTTAGCCTCCATATGTTTGTATTTTTTACAGATCTTTTCCTGTGATTGATATCTAGTCTCATAGCATTGTGGTCAGAAAAGATATTTGATACAATTTTAGTTTTCTTAAATTTACCAAGGCTTGAGTTGTGACCCAAGATATGATCTATCCTGGAGAATGTTCCATGAGCACTTGAGAAGAAAGTGCATTCTGTTGTTTTTGAATGGAATGTCCTATAAATATCAATTAAGTCCATCTTTTTTAATGTATCATTTCAAGCTTGTGTTTCCTTGTTTATTTTCATTTTGGATGATCTGTCCATTGGTGAAAGTGGTGTGTTAAAGTCCCCTACTATGAATGTGTTACTGTCAATTTCCCCTTTTATGGCTGTTAGTATTTGCCTTATGCATTGAGATGCTCCTATGTTGGGTGTATAAATATTTACAATTGTTATATCTTCTTCTTGGATTGATCCTTTAATCATTATGTAGTGTCCTTTTTTGTCCTTGTAACAGTCTTTATTTTAAAGTCTATTTTGTCTGATATGAGAATTGCTACTCCAGCTTCCTTTTGGTTTCCATTTGCATGGAATATCTTTTTCCATCCCCTCACTTTCAGTCTGTATGTGTCTGTAGGTCTGAAGTGTATCTCTTGTAGAAAGCATATATATGGGTCTTGTTTTTGTATCCTTTCAGCCAGTGTGTGTCTTTTGGTGGGAGCATTTAGTCCATTTACATTTAAGGTAATTATCAATGTGTATGTTCCTATTCCCATTTTCTTAATTGTTTTGGGTTTGTTATTGTAGGTCTTTTCCTTCTCTTCTGTTTCTTGCCTAGAGAAGTTCCTTTAGCATTTGTTGTAAAGCTGGTTTGGTGGTGCTGAACTCTCTCAGCTTTTGCTTGTCTGTAAATGTTTTATTTTCTCCATCAAATCTGAATGAGATTCTTGCTGGGTAGAGTAATCTTGGTGGTAGGTTCCTCTCCTTCATCACTTTGAATATGTCCTGCCAGTCCCTTCTGGCTTGCAGAGTTTCTGCTGAAAGTTCAGCTGTTAATCTTATAGGGATTCCCTTGTGTGTTGTTTTTTGTTTTTCCCTTGCTGCTTTTAATATGTTTTCTTTGTATTTAATTTTTGACAGTTTGATTAATATGTGTCTTGGCATGTTTTTCCTTGGATTTATCCTGTATGGGACTCTCTGTGCTTCCTGGACTTGATTGACTACTTCCTTTCCCATATTAAGGAAGTTTTCAACTATAATCTCTTCAAATATTTTCTCAGTCCCTTTCTTTTTCTCTCCGTTTTCTGGAACCCCTATAATTCAAATGTTGGTGTGTTTAATGTTGTCCCAGAGGTCTCTGAGACTGTCCTCAGTGTTTTTCATTCTTTTTTCTTTATTCTGCTCTGCAGTAGTTATTTCCATATTTTATCTTCCAGGTCACTTATCCGTTCTTCAGCCTCAGTTATTCTGCTATTGATCCCATCTAGAGTATTTTTAATTTCATTTATTGTGTTTTTCATCGTTGCTTGTTTCATCTTTAGTTTTTCTAGGTCCTTGTTAAATGTTTCTTGCATTTTCTCTATTCTATTTCCATGATTTTGGATCATCTTTACTATCATTATTCTGAATTATTCTTTATGTAGACTGCATATTTCCTCTTCATTTTTTAGGTCTGGTGGGTTTTTATCTTGCTCCTTCATCTGCTGTATGTTTTCCTGTCTTCTCATTTTGCTTAGCTTACTGTGTTTGCGGTCTCCTTTTTGCAGGCTGCAGGTTCTTAGTTCCTGTTGTTTTTGGTGTCTGTCCCCAGTGGCTAAAGTTGGTTCAGTGGGTTGTGTAGGGTTCCTGATGGAGGGGACTAGTGCCTGTGTTCTGGTGGATGAGGCTGGATCTTGTGTTTCTGGTGGGCATGTCCACATCTGGTGGTGTGTTTTGGGGTGTCTGTGGACTTATGATTTTTGGAAGCCTCTCTGCTAATGGGTGGGGTTGTGTTCCTGTCTTGCTAGTTGTTTGGCATAGGGTGTCCAGCACTGTAGCTTGCTGGTCATTGAGTGAAGCTGGGTGTTGTTGTTGAGATGGAGATCTCTGGGAGATTTTCGCTGTTTGATATTATGTGGTGCTGGGAGGTCTCTTGTGGACCAGTGTCCTGAAGTTGGCTCTCCCACCTCAGAGGCACAGCACTGACTCCTGGCTGCAGCACCAAGAGCCTTTCATTCACACGGCTCAGAATAAAAGGGAGAAAAAGTAGAAAGAAAGGAAGAAAGAAAGAGAAAGAGAGGAGATAAAATAAAGTAAAGTAAGATAAAATAAAATAAAGTTATTAAAATAAAAAATAATTATTAAGAAATTATTATTATTATTATTATTTTTGCGGTACACGGGCCTCTCACTGTTGCGGCCTCTTCCGTTGCGCAGCACAGGCTCTGGACGCACAGGCTCAGCGGCCATGGCTCACGGGCCCAGCCACTCCGTGGCATGTGGGATCTTCCCGGACCGGGGCATGAACCCGTGTCCCTTGCATCAGCAGGCGGACTCTCAACCACTGTGCCACCAGGGAAGCCCAAGAAAAAATTTTTTAAAAATAAAAAAATAAACGGACGGATAGAACACTAGGACAAATGGTGAAAGGAAAGCTATATATATAACTCACACTCACAAAAAGAGGAAAAGGGGAAAAAAATAATATATCTTGTTCTCAAAGTCCACCTCCTCAATTTGGGATGATTCGTTGTCTAATTCAGGTATTCCACAAATGCGGGGTACATCAGGTTGATTGTGGAGATTTAATCCGCTGCTTCTGAGGCTGCTGGGAGAGATTTCACTTTCTCTTCTTTGTTCGCAGAGCTCCCGGGGCTCAGCTTTGGTTTTGGCCCAGCCTCTGCGTGTAGGTCGCCGGAGGGCGTCTGTTCTTCGCTCAGAATGGACGGGGTTAAAGGAGCCGCTGATTCGGGGGCTGTGGCTCACTCAGGCCGAAGGGAGGGAGGGGCACGGAGTGCGGGGCGGGCCGGCGGCGGCAGAGGCCGGCGTGACGTTGCACCAGCCTGAGGTGCGCCGTGCGTTCTCCTGGGGAAGTTGTCCCTGGATCCTGGGACCCTGCCAGTGGCGGGCTTCACAGGCTCCCCAGAAACGGGGTGTGGAGAGTGACCTGTGCTCGCACACAGGCTTCTTGGTGGCGGCAGCAGCAGCCTTAGCGTCTTATGCCCGTCGCTGGGGTCCGCGCTTTTAGCCGCGGCTCGTGCCCGTCTGTGGAGCTCCTTTAAGCAGCGCTCTTAATCCCCTCTCCTCGCGCACCAGGAAACCAAGAGGGAAGAAAAAGTCTCTTGTCTCTTCGGCAGGTCCAGACTTTTCCCGGACTCCCTCCCGGCTAGCCGTGGTGCACTAACCCCTTTAGGCTGTGTTCACGCCGCCAACCCCAGTCCTCTCCCTGCGTTCCAGCCGAAGCCCGAGTCTCAGCTCCCAGCCCCGCCTGCCCCAGCGGGTGAGCAGACAAGCCTCTCATGCTGGTGAGTGCTGGTCGGCACCGATCCTCTGTGCGGGAATCTCTCCACTTTGCCCTCCGCACCCCTGTTGCTGTGCTCTCCTCCGCGGCCCCGAAGCTTCCCTCCTCCGCCACCCGCAGTCTCCGCCCACGAAGGGGCTTCCTAGTGTGTGGAAACCTTTCCTCCTTCACAGCTCCCTCCCACTGGTGCAGGTCCTGTCCCTATTCTTTTGTCTCTGTTTATTCTTTTTTCTTTTGTCCTACCCAGGTACGTGGGGAGTTTCTTACCTTTTGGGAGGTCTGAGGTCTTCTGCCAGCGTTCAGTAGGTGTTCTGTAGGAGTTGTTCCACGTGTAGATGTATTTCTGGTGTATCTGTGGGGAGGAAGGTGATCTCCACGTCTTACTCTTCCGCCATCTTCCTGCAGATGAGATCTGTGATCTTTAACTGACTGTGCAGGACCTTTTGTTTTTAGTCTCCCTGCCCCAAATCACTTCTCTCCTCCCTCAGTTCCTCAAGGACAAAAATAATGAATAAACAAACACATACACAAGTACAGTTTGTTTAACCCTAAAGTAAATCCCATTTTAGCTTTGTATCAAGCAAAGGCCCATTTTTATAAGGTGAGTAAGCATTACTTGACTGTTTTTAACAAGCGTTTTATAACAAGCGTTTTTTCTTGTATTCAGCTTTTTGGGGGGTGTTTCTAGCATTACTCTTTGTTAAAGATCAGGTTTCCCAGGAAGTAGACTCTGAGAAGGAGGTAGTGTGCAGGAGATGTGTGGGGGAAGGGAAGGAAGCAGGGTTGTATAGAAGAGAAGTTGACTGTGGTGCAGTCTGCATAAAGGCCTCAGCTAACTCTGGGGGAGCTCTAAGGCCGGGATAACCCTTCAGCGTTTTCTGCAACTGAGATGAGGGGCCCGGGATGTTGTACACCCATGTCAATCAGCCACTGGATGGAGGCTGGCCTCAGGAATGGGATGTGACTTATTTGAGGCAACTTTCTTCAACCTAGGGCTATTCCGAGACAGGGAGAGGTGACAGTTGAAGTTGAGGGCTGTGAGCTGTGGGACTCCCAGCAGCTGGAGGAATGAGCCCTTCTCTCCCACAGGGGATTCTGGGAAGTGCATCACAATCTCCGTGACATCTTAGATCTGGGCAACTGGATCCTTGCCTCGGGTTCTGTATTTTGGAAGGCTCCATTCTGACCTTTCTCCTTTCTCCAGCCTTGCCCCTCCTCAAGGGGCAAGGGCCTTAGGGCCCAAAGACTGCACCCCTCCTAACTGCACTTTGGGTACTCAAGACCCAGAAAGCCCCAAGCTTTCAAGCCTAGGCCACAGAGGTGGCCAAGGGACAGGCATTTGGGAGGGTAGGTGCACACAGTGGGCTGTCCACAAGCAGCCACACGAGGCCCTTCATATGTAGAACCATGGGGAGTGGGAAGAACACAGCATGTGGGGAGGGGTCCATTTGTACTTGTGCTCTAGGCCCTGTCAGTGTTGGGCGTCTGCCCTAATTGATAGCTAGCTCTAACTCTTCCTTACAGCTGGAGAAGTGGAGACAAACAGGAAACTCATCTCTGGTTACAGAGAGGCATGAGCTCAGAGATGTGACTGGACCTCTGGTTATTGCCTCTAGACTAGCTGCTCTCCTCACCAGAAAATGTTTAATCAGATAAAGATGGCTAAACTTTCCTCAGAAGACTTGTCCCTCACTTTCTTTGTCTCATAGACAGTCTCATAGAACTATTTCTGAGGATTAGAGTAAAAGTCTATAACTCTGCAATTCCCTGGAGAAAGGTGCTGTAAAGACACAAGATATTATAGTATAATCCTTAGAATACACTAATGCTAATGGCCAGGGAGCAGAGACCCTGAATCGTAGTTCTGCTTGGCTTGCTCAAATGCCAGGTTTAGCGTCAAAGCAGTCCCTGATTGATAGATCAGTGGTAGCTAAAAGATGATGAGCTTTTGTAAATGGGTGACTAGCTCTTAAAGAAAGCCACATATTTTACCTGATAACACCCAAGTAAAATAGTTATTTCAGCTTTCAGAAATGTTGCCATCAATAACTTGAGGAGTTTTCTGTCTCAGAACTTGGTGCTATAATTTCTTTTCATCTATCACTGCTAAATCTCCTATTTACTGAAAACACCTTCCAAAGTTCTCTAGAGGTTCACCCTTAACCCAGTATCCAGGCAGTCTCTAACTGGCGTCCTTTTTGCTCCAGAATCACATTTCACAACAGATTTCACATCAGACAGATGACTCCTGTAAAAAATCTGCAGAAGGCAGGAGGGCCTTTTGCATCCTATACAGCTACACCCAGATAGCAAGGGAGCTGCTCCACTCCAGCGAGCACCCCTGGAACTCATCTCCACTCCTACCCCATGGTGATTTGTGCTGTTCAATGAATAGTCTCCTTTAAATTTGCTATCTTCTTGGTTTCTCAGTTTGCTGGCTTCTTGAAGATTTTGTATTTAGTGAATGAGCAAATGATCTAGAATTATGAAGAAATATGTCCCGTGAAATATTGTCCTTGCTTCATCTACATAGAAATAGCCAGGCATTCTGTTCTATGTCCCACTCCCTCAACAAAGTTAGAAGAGCACTAAGAAAACTCAAAGTTCCAGAGACTGTATATATCCTGTGTGTATATAGGTATTTAGGCAAACAGTTACCCCAGGAATTGTTATTGGTAAACTGAATTTACTTAAATGAATAGACTTTAGATGCTGTCATATCACAGAGAAGCAGAATCAGAGGAGGGCCTCTAATCCTGTGTTGTCACTAATTCTGTCATCTTGACACTCAGTTCCCTGCCTATAAAAATAAGAGCTTGGGGAGTTAGGTAGATCAGTGGTTCCCAACCTGAGTGTAGCACTACTTTAATATTTCAAAAAGCCTAAGTAAATTAATAGTTTGTAAAAAAAAAAATCTATGTCAGTGGTACATAGGCTAAATAAAATAGAAAATTCATTTTGCTTTTGATTGGAATACTATCAGCCCAGTATGGCAATTGTGGTTTTCTTATACTAAACAGAATGAGGGAAGGAATTAATCGTTAGGTTGAATTATATAAAATTGAGGATATTTGACAATTTTTGACCTAAAAAGAGAATGATTTCATATGGTTCAATGTAATATGTTTTTAATGTATTTTAGAATGGGGAAGTGGTATATCACAGAGGTTGAAAGCTGTGACTTTGAAATCAGACAGGCCTGAGTTCAAATCCGAATTCTACTGGCTATGTGATCTTAGGTTACTTAACCGCTGTTGGCTTTAGTTTCCTCATATATTTAATAATGATTGACAGTAGATGTTTTATAATTTTTAAAATATCAAATTAGGTATATAAATGTTTATCATAATAACAGGCACACAGACTTCAATGATTCGTAGTTACTAGTTCTAATAAACAAAGCTTTTAACACAGAATGCATTGTTGAAAAAATAAGAGGGTTTCTTGGTGACCAAGTTTGGGGATGACTGAATTCAATAACATCTAAGATATCCTTTGATTCCTATGTACATATTAAGGTGCTCAAAAATCCATGAATCATTATCATTCTCAATGATTCATTATACCATATTTTTACTAGCTTTTTGGCAATCCTTTCTAGTCTAGTTTTGAAGTTTAAGATTCTAGATGTTCAGGTACCAGTATTATTAGAGGAAGGTCTAGTCGCAGGGCACAAGGATCTGTGATCCTCAATCAGTATCTATGAGATACTTTCCCTTGACTATAACAAAAAGGAATAAATCTTCAGCCAAGGATAAAAACTAAAATATTAAACTTCTTTTTGTGTATGTGTGTGCACATGTGAGTTTTTGGTGTCAAGTTTAAGGGCACTTTACCTAGTCCTAAGGGGTCATGAAAATCTTCTGATATATATTTTTTAGAAGTTTTATAGTTTTACATTTTACATTTAAGTCCTCAGTGCATTTTGAGTTAATTTTTGGTACAAGATGTGAGGTTTAAGTCAAGGTTTATGCTTTTGCCTGTAGATATCCAATGACTGCAGCACTAATCATTAAAAACATTAATGATTTGTTTGCATCTTTTTCACAAATCAATTGCTCATATTCATGTAGATATAATTCTGGTTTTCCTATTATGTTCCATTGGACTATGTGTCTTTCCCTTCACCAGTACCACACTGTCTTAGTTACTGTTGCTATACAGTTGACCCTTGTACAATGTGGGTGTTAGAGGTGCCAACCTTCACACAGTCAAAAACCCACGTACAACTTTACAGCTGACCCTTAATATCTGCGGTTCTGCACCTACGTGGAGTCAACCAACCGTGGATCATATGGTACTGTAGTATGTACTGTTTGTTGAAAAAAAAATCCACGTATAAGTGGACTTTATAAGTGCAGTTCAAACCCATGTTGTTCAAGGGTCAACTGTATAGTAAACCTTAACATTGGGAAGAGTGATTTCTTCCACTCTATTCTACTTTGTTCAAAGTTGTTTTGGCTATTTCAAGTCCTTTTATTCATTTTTAGAATAAACTTATATATTATACAAAACACCTTACTAAGATTTAATAAAAATTGTGTTAAGCCTATAGAACAATTTAGGGAGAATTGTCATCTTCACTGTGTTGAACCTTGTAATCCATGAACGTGGCATGTTTCTCCAAGTATTTAGATCATCTTTGATCATCATTTTGTAATTCTCATCATGAAGATTCTATACATGTTTTATTAAGTTTATACCTAAGACTTCAATTTTCTTTGGAGCAATTGTAAATGGTTTGTATTTTTGATTTGAGTTTCCTTTTTTTTGTTGCCAGAGTAGAGTAGTGCAGTTAATTTTGATGTTTGATCTGCATTCTGTGAGCTTGTTGAACTCACAGTTCCAGGACTTTTTTTGGTAGATCCCTAGGAATTTTCTACATAGCCAATCATGTCATCTGTGAATAGAGGCAGTAACTCAGCCTGATGAGTTTTATTTTTTTTCCAATATGTATGTTTTTTCTTTTTCTTCCCTTATTTGTAGTGACTAAAAATTCCAGTAATATCTTGAATAAGAGTGGTGAAAGCATATACCTTGTCTTGTTCCTCCTCTTAGGGGGAAAGAATTCAGCCTTTGATGTATGAATGATGTTAGCTATAGGTTTTTTCATAGATGCTGTTTATGAGATTAAGGAAGTCCCCCCTCTATTCGTAGTGTGCTAAGCATTTTTATAATGAATGGATTTTGAATTTTGTCAAATGCTTCTTCTGAGGCAATTGATATGATCATGACTTTTCTTCTTTGTCCTGTTAATGTGGTTGATTACAGTGGTTGATTTTTGGATATCAAACTTCCCTTGGATACTCCAATAGAATAAATCCCACTTGGCTGTGGTATACTATTCTTTTTATTTACTGTTGGATTTGATTTCCTAAAATTTTATTGAGGATTTCTGCTCTGCTTTAAAATAACTTTTGTTTAATTTCTTAACCTATTTTCCTGTGTAGCTTAAAGATTGGCAAATGCCTGAAGGTGGAAATCTCCCATGTGTTGAGCTCATGTTAGATTAGTTATCTGCCTGTAACCACAACCACTTTAGCTGGAAAAATCACACAAGAATGTAACCTTAACTGTTTCTTTGGAGAATATAAACAGAAAATTATATAATTGGAAAGATAAGGTGATACCTATAGAAACATCCCAGCTATAACTTTTCCTATTTATTTATAGGCAGAGTTTGAAGATTCAAATTTGAATCCATGTTGCATGTGAGGCCATGACATGTCCACAAATGGTAGCCCATAAAAGCGACTTGTACATGAATTCATGTATAATGAGTTTGGATTCCATGCAGAGCACTATTCTAAGATTACCAAGTGTCAAGCTTCTTTAATGATTTCCTTTATTATGTAGCAGATGGAACTTCCCATAGCTATTGGAATGAAGATATGTACCACATGTTTTTCTTCCACCAAATAAACCCATGTAAACACATGGCATGATTGGGACCTCAGAGGATAATCAGATTAATTATTTCTTCAGTGTATCTTGGGGGGAAAGTGCTACAGGAGACCCTTGATCTAAGCCATCTCACATGAGTAGGCTATTGATGCAATCTTTGCAGTCACTTTTAAGTGAAGGAGTAGGGGCCCAGAAAAAAAGGTCACATTTTATCATCTCCAATTTATCGTGTTGGCTTTGCCTTCGTTGCTTATAATTCTAGGTCATAGGATTTAATGAGCCTCTGTGTATGAATAGGAATTCATTTATGCAAACAAAATAGGAGCTGGATGATTTACTAGGCAATTATCCTATTTAGCCCAAGAAAATATAGGTTTTTGGGTGAATTGCTGGTCATTAAAAGAATTGTCTTACTGATTTAGAATTTATGGGAACATTTTGTCTGTAGGAGATCTGATAAAAAAGAAACCATATTTTGGCTTTTTATACACCTGGACCTGTAACCACACAAAGACATAGACTTTTCAATGATATATGTTTCATTGATTTGAGTAATATTCTATTTGTCCTCTGAAAAACACTGCATCATCCCTAAGCAGAGCAGGAAGAATAGCTTTGGCTACACTCCATTTTCCAGGATAATTTTCTTCAAAGAAGGCTGATTTCAGATGACTTTGAAAGCTCTTTTCAAAGTGCTTCCTGGATATTCTCTTTAATGATGGTGGAAATGCTGTTTAGATTATGTCTGACGCTTTTGTACACTATTCACAATGCTTCTACCATTTAAAAAAATGTGTTCCAGACTTATGTTCTTGAGATTCAATAAGTTTATTACATTTTTAATAGCATAAACAGATTTTCTTTGCTATTTAATAACAGTCAGAAGAAGACAATTAGTCCAGAGACAAAACAACAACCATGGATAAATTCAAGTTTTTCCATAATGAATCAATGCCTGAATTCCCATTTATGTTTTTCTGCCTACCATCTTCTCCTGTGGACTGCAAAATGATGAAGTAAAAGCCTTCCAGTTTACCCGTGGTGAAAACCATTATCACTTTGGAGAGCCTTCTTATGATAGGAACACTTGAGCTCTCTGTAGATTTAGCTCTCTTCATAAATTCTTTTTTTTTTTTTTTTTTTGGAAGAGCCACTCTTTTTAATTGTGCACAGACACAGTTTCCCCTTTCTTTTAAAAACATTTTTTAAAGACTTTTTTTAAATTAGTCTCTGCTTTACAACAAAGTGAATCAGTCATACATATACATCTGTTCCCACATCCCCTCCCTCCTGCGTTTCCCTCCCTCCCACCCTCCCCATCCCACCCCTCCAGGCGGCCACAAAGCACCAAGCCGATCCCCCCGCGCCACGCGGCCACCCCCCACCATCCATCCACCCCACGCCCGGCAGTGTATACACGTCCATGCCTCTCCCCCGCCCCATCACAGCCCACCCCCCCCATATCCACAAGCCCACCCCCAGTAGGTCTGTGTCTCTATTCCTGTTTTACCCCTAAGTACTTCATGACATTTTTTTTCTTAAATTCCATATATATATGTGTTAGCATACGGTATTTGTCTTTCTCTTTCTGACTTACTTCACTCTGTATGACAGACTCTAGGTCCATCCACCTCATTACAAATAGCTCAGTTTCTTTTTATGGCTGAGTAATATTCCATTGTATATATGTGCCACATCTTCTTTATCCATTCATCCGATGATGGACACTTAGGTTGTTTCCAGCTCCGGGCTATTGTGAATAGAGCTGCAATGAACATTTTGGTACATGTTTCTTTTTGAATTATGGTTTTCTCAGGGTATATGCCTAGTAGTGGGATTGCTGGGTCATATGGTAGTTCTATTTGTAGTTTTTTAAGGAACCTCCATACTGTTCTCCATAGAGGCTGTAACAATTCACATTCCCACCAGCAGTGCAAGAGTGTTCCCTTTTCTCCACACCCTCTCCAGCATTTATTGTTTCTAGATATTTTGATGATGGCCATTCTGACTGGTGTGAGATGATATCTCATTGTAGTTTTGATTTGCATTTCCCTAATGATTAAAGATGTTGAGCATTCTTTCATGTGTTTGTTGGCAGTCTGTATATCTTCTTTGGAGAAATGTCTATTTAGGTCTTCTGCCCATTTTTGGATTGGGTTGTTTGTTTTTTTGCTATTGAGCTGCATGAGCTGCTTATAAACTTTGGAGATTAATCCTTTGTCAGTTACTTCATTTCAAATATTTTCTCCCATTCTGAGGGTTGTCTTTTGGTCTTGTTTATGGTTTCCTTTGCTGTGCAAAAGCTTTGAAGTTTCATTAGGTCCCATTTGTTTATTTTTGTTTTTATTTCCATTTCTCTAGGAGGTGGGTCCAAAAGGATCTTGCTGTGATTTATGTCATAGAGTGTTCTGCCTATGTTTTCCTCTAAGAGTTTGATAGTTTCTGGCCTTACATTTAGGTCTTTAATCCATTTTGAGCTTATTTTTGTGTATGGTATTAGGGAATGATCTAATCTCATACTTTTACATGTTCCTGTCCAGTTTTCCCAGCACCACTTATTGAAGAGGCTGTCCTTTCTCCACTGTACATTCCTATCTCCTTTATCAAAGATAAGTTGACCATATGTGCGTGGGTTTATCTCTGGGCTTTCTATCCTGTTCCATTGATCTATCTTTCTGTTTTTGTGCCAGTACCACACTGTCTTGATTACTGTAGCTTTGTAGTATAGTCTGAAGTCAGGGAGCCTGATTCCTCCAGCTCTGTTTTTCATTCTCAAGATTGCTTTGGCTATTCGGGGTCTTTTGTTTTTCCAAACAAATTTTGAAATTTTTTGTTCTAGTTTTGTGAAAAATGCCAGTGGTAGTTTGATAGGGATTGCATTGAATCTGTAGATTGCTTTGGGTAGTAGAGTCATTTCCACAATATTGATTCTTCCAATCCAGGAACATGGTATATCTTTCCATCTATTTGTATCATCTTTATTTTCTTTCATCAGTGTCTTATAATTTTCTGCCTACAGGTCTTTTGTCTTCTTAGGTAGGTTTATTCTTAGATATTTTATTCTTTTTGTTGCAGTGGTAAATGGGAGTGTTTTCTTGATTTCATTTTCAGATTTTTCATCATTAGTGTACAGGAATGCCAGAGATTTCTGTGCATTAATTTTGTATCCTGCTACTTTACCAAATTCGTTGATTAGCTCTAGTAGTTTTCTGGTAGCATCTTTAGGACTCTCTATGTATAGTATCATGTCATCTGCAAACAGTGACAGCTTTACTTCTTCTTTTCCAATTTGTATTACTTTTATTTCCTTTTCTTCTCTGATTGCTGTTGCTAAAACTTCCAAAACTAAGTTGAATAAGAGTGATGAGAGTGGGCAGCCTTGTCTTGTTCCTGATCTTAGTGGAAATGGTTTCAGTTCTTCACCATTGAGGATGATGTTGGCTGTGGGTTTGTCATATATGGCCTTTATTGTGTTGAGGAAAGTTCCCTCTATGCCTACTTTCTGCAGGGTTTTTATCATAAATCGGTGTTGAATTTTGTCAAAAGCTTTCTCTGCATCTATTGAGATGATCATATGGTTTTTCTCTTTCAATTTGTTAATATGGTGTATCACATTGATTGATTTGCGTATATTGAAGAATCCTTGCATTCCTGGAATAAACCCCACTTGATCATGGTGTATGATCCTTTTAATGTGCTGTTGGATTCTGTTTGCTAGTATTTTGTTGAGGATTTTTGCATCTATGTTCATCAGTGATATTGGCCTGTAGTTTTCTTTCTTTGTGACATCCTTGTCTGGTGTTGGTATCAAGGTGATGGTGGCCTCATAGAATGAGTTTGGGAGTGCTCCTCCCTCTGCTATATTTTGGAATAGTTTGAGAAGGATAGGTGTTAGCTCTTCTCTAAATGTTTGATAGAATTCGCCTGTGAAGCCATCTGGTCCTGGGCTTTTGTTTGTTGGAAGATTTTTAATCACAGTTTCAATTTCAGTGCTTGTGATTGGTCTATTCATATTTTCTGTTTCTTCCTGATTCAGTCTTGGCAGGCTGTGCATTTCTAAGAATTTGTCCATTTCTTCCAGGTTGTCCATTTTATTGGCATACAGTTGCTTGTAGTAATCTCTCATGATCTTTTGTATTTCTGCAGTGTCAGTTGTTACTTCTCCTTTTTCATTTCTAATTCTATTGATTTGTGTCTTCTCCCTTTTTTTCTTGATGAGTCTGGCTAATGGTTTATCAATTTTGTTTATCTTCTCAAACAACAAGCTTTTAGTTTTATTGATCTTTGCTATTGTTTCCTTCATTTCTTTTTCATTTATTTCTGATCTGATCTTTATGATTTCTTTCCTTCTGCTAACTTTGGGGGTTTTTTGTTTTTCTTTCTCTAATTGCTTTAGGTGCAGGGTCAGGTTGTTTACTCGAGATGTTTCCTGTTTCTTAAGGTGGGATTGTATTGCTATAAACTTCCCCCTTAGAACTGCTTTTTCTGCGTCCCATAGGTTTTGGGTCGTCGTGTCTCCATTGTCATTTGTTTCTAGGTATTTTTTTATTTCCTCTTTGATTTCTTCAGTGATCACTTCGTTATTGAGTAGTGTATTGTTTAGCCTCCATGTGTTTGTATTTTTTACAGATCTTTTCCTGTAATTTATATCTAGTCTCATAGCATTGTGGTCGGAAAAGATACTTGATACAATTTCAATTTTCTTAAATTTACCAAGGCTTGATTTGTGACCCAAGATATGATCTATCCTGGAGAATGTTCCATGAGCACTTGAGAAAAATGTGTATTCTGTTGTTTTTGGATGGAATGTCCTGTAAATATCAATTAAGTCCATCTTGTTTAATGTATCATTTAAAGCTTGTGTTTCCTTATTTATTTTCATTTTGGATGATCTGTCCATTGGTGAAAGTGGGGTGTTAAAGTCCCCTACTATGATTGTGTTACTGTCGATTTCCCCTTTTATGGCTGTTAGTATTTGCCTTATGTATTGAGGTGCTCCTATGTTGGGTGCATAAATATTTACAATTGTTTTATCTTCTTCTTGGATCGATCCCTTGATCATTATGTAGTGTCCTTCTTTGTCTCTTCTAGTGGTCTTTATTTTAAAGTCTATTTTGTCTGATATGAGAATTGCTACTCCAGCTTTCTTTTGGTTTCCATTTGCATGGAATATCTTTTTCCATCCCCTTACTTTCAGTCTGTATGTGTCTCTAGGTCTGAAGTGGGTCTCTTGTAGACAGCATATATATGGGTCTTGTTTTTGTATCCATTCAGCCAATCTGTGTCTTTTGGTGGTAGCATTTAGTCCATTTACATTTAAGGTAATTATTGATATGTATGTTCCTATTCCCATTTCCTTAATTGCTTTGGGTTCGTTATTGTAGGTATATTCCTTCTGTTGTGTTTCTTGCCTAGAGAAGTTCCTTTAGCATTCGTTTTAAAGCTGGTTTGGTGGTGCTGAACTCTCTCAGCTTTTGCTTGTCTGTAAAGGTTTTAATTTCTCCATCAAATCTGAATGAGATCCTTGCTGGGTAGAGTAACCTTGGTTGCAGGTTTCTCTCCTTCATCACTTTAATTATGTCCTGCCACTCCCTTCTGGCTTGTAGAGTTTCTGCTGAGAGATCAGCTGTTATCCTGATGGGGATTCCCTTGTGTGTTATTTGTTTTTTTTTCCCTTGCTGCTTTTAATATGATTTCTTTGTGTTTAATTTTTGACAGTTTGATTAATATGTGTCTTGGCGTATTTCTCCTTGGATTTATTCTGTATGGGACTCTCTGTGCCTCCTGGACTTGATTAACTATTTCCTTTCCCATATTAGGGAAGTTTTCAACTATAATCTCTTCAAATATTTTCTCAGTCCCTTTCTTTTTCTCTTCTTCTTCTGGAACCCCTATAATTCAAATGTTGGTGCGTTTAATGTTGTCCCAGAGGTCTCTGAGACTGTCCTCTGTTCTTTTCATTCGTTTTCTTTATTTTGCTCTGCATCAGTTATTTCCACTATTTTATCTTCCACCTCACTTATCCGTTCTTCTGCCTCAGTTATTCTGCTATTGATCCCATCTAGAGTATTTTTCATTTCATTTATTGTGTTTTTAATCGATGCTTGATTCATCTTTAGTTCTTGTAGGTCCTTGTTAAGTGTTTCTTGCATTTTGTCTATTCTATTTCCAAGATTTTGGATCATGGAAATAGAATCTTGGATCATCTTTACTATCATTATTCTGAAATCTTTTTCAGGTAGACTGCCTATTACCTCTTCATTTGTTAGGTCTGGTAGGTTTTTATCTTGCTCCTTCACCTGCTGTGTGTTTTTCTGTCTTCTCATTTTGCTTATCTTCCTGTGTTTGGGGTCTCCTTTTTGCAGGCTGCAGATTCGTAGTTCCCGTTGTTTTTGGTGTCTGTCTCCAGTGGCTAAGGTTGTTTCAGTAGGTTGTGTAGGCTTCCTGGTGGGGGGGACTAGTGCCTGTGTTCTGGTGGTTGAGGCTCGATCTTGTCTTTCTGGTGGACAGGCCCACGTCTGGTGGTGTGTTTTGGGGTGCCTGTGGCCTTATTATGTTTTTAGGTCACCTCTCTGCTAATGGGTGGGGTTGTGTTCCTGCCTTGCTAGTTGCTTGGCATAGGGTGACCAGCACTGTAGCTTGCTGGTCGTTGACTGAAGCTGGGTGCTGGTGTTGAGATGGAGATCTCTGGGAGATTTTCACCATTTGATATTATATGGAGCTGGGAGGTCTCTTGTGGACCCGTGTCCTGAAGTTGGCTCTCCCACCTCAGAGGCACAGCACTGACTCCTGGCTGTAGCACCAAGAGCCTTTCATCTACCTGGCTCAGAATAAAAGGGAGAAAAAGTAGAAAGAAAGAATTAGTAGAAGAAAGAGAGAGAGAAAGAAAGGAAGAAGGAAAGAAAGGAAGGAAGAAAGCAAGAAAGAAAGGAGGGAGGGAGGGAGGAAGGACGGAAAGAAAGAAAGGAGGGAGGGAGGGAGGAAGGAAAGAAAAAGAAAGAGTGAAAGGAAGAAAGAAGGGAGGGAGGGAGGAAAGAAAGGCAGAAAGAAAGAGAGACAGGAGGGAGGGAGGGAGGAAGGAAAGAAAGAAAGAAAGAAAGGGGCAGAGGGAGGGAGGGAGGAAGGGAACATAGGAAAAAAAGAAAGAGAGAAGATAAAGTAAAATAGAATAAAGTATAATATATAGTAGCGTTATTAAAAATAAAAAAGTAATTATTGAAAAAAAAAACGGACGGATAGAACCCTGGGACCTATGGTGGAAGCAAAGCTATACAGAGAAAATCTCACACAGAAGCATACACATACACATTCACAAAAAGAGAACAGGGGGAAAAAAATCGAAAATCTTGCTCTCAACGTCCACCTCCTCAATTTGGGATAATTCGTTGTAAAAAGAGGAAAAGGGGGAAAAGTCTGAAATCTTGCTCTCAAAGTCCACCTCCTCAATTTGGGATAATTCGCTGTCCATTCATGCACTCCCCAGACGCAGGGCACATCAAGCGGACCGTGGAGCTTTAATCCGCTGCCTCCGAGGCTGCACAGAGAGATTTCCCTGTCTCTTCTCTGCTCTCACAGCTCCCGGGTCTCAGCCTTGGACCTGGCCCCACCTCTGCGCGTAGGTCGCCGGAGGGCGTCCGTTCTTCGCTCAGACAGGACGGGTTTAAAGTAGCCGCTGATTCGGGGGCTCTGGCTCACTCAGGCCGAGGGGAGCGAGGGGCACGCAGTGCAGGGCGGTCCTGCGGCGGCAGAGGCCGGCGTGACGTTGCACCAGCCCGAGGCGGTCCGTGCGCTTTCCCGGGGAAGCCGTCCCTGGGTGCCGGGACCCCCGCAGTGGCGGGCTGCACAGGCTCCCCGGAAGGGGGCGTGGACAGTGACCTGCGCTCGCACACAGGCTTTGTGGCGGCGGCAGCAGCAGCCCCAGCGTCCCACGCCCGTCTCCGGGGTCCGTGCCTTCAGCCGCGGCTCGCGCCCATCTCTGGAGCTTCTTTAAGCAGCGCTCTTAATGCCCTCTCCTCGCGCACCAGGAAACAAAAGGGAAGAAAAAGTCTCTTGCCTCTTCGGCAGCTCCAGACTTTTTCCTCCGGACTCCCTCCGGGCTAGCCGCGGCGCACCAACCCCTTCAGGCTCTCTTCCTGCCGCCAGCCAGCCCCAGTCCTCTTCCTGCGTTCCGACCGAAACCCGATACCCGAGCCTCAGCTCCCAGCCCCGCCCGCCCCGGCGGCCGAGCAGACAAGCCTCTCGGGCTGGTGAGTGCCGGTCGGCACCGATCCTCTGTGCGGGAATCTCTCGGCTTTGCCCTCCGCACCCCTGTGGCTGTGCTCTCCCCGGCTACTCCGAAGCTTTCCCCCTCCGCCACCCGCAGTCTCCGCCCGCGAAGGGGCTTCTAGTGTGTGGAAGCCTTTCCTCCTTCACGGCTCCCTCCCACTGGTGCAGGTCCCGTCCTTATCCTTTTGTCTCTGTTTATTCTTTTTTCTTTTGCCCTACCCAGGTATATGGGGAGTTTCTTGCCTTTTAGGGGGTCTGAGGTCTTCTGTCAGTGTTCAGTAGGTGTTCTGTAGGAGTTGCTCCACGTGTAGATGAATTTCTGATGTATCTGTGGGGAGGAAGGTGATCTCCGCATCTTACTCTTCCGCCATCTTCCTCCGGATCTCCTCTTCATAAATTCTTAATGGAGTTATTCCTGGTATCTCACAGTGAGATTATCATTCTTACCAATGAAACTTTCTTCTTGTTTCCAGGTTGAGTGGTCTTTTAGAGACTTGCATTTATAAAGAGACCTCCATGAAGAGAATCTTATCGATGTGTTCACCTTGCTTTCTTAAGAAGCCAAAGGTATTTCTATTGTTTTTTAAAAGTCCTGAGGTGTTTGATTATAAATAGCTGTTTTCGACTGCAAGCATGATTCCCTGTGCACTATTGGTTGATTCTTATATTTCGATGACAAGGGCTGTCACCAACAGATATTTACTTATAGCACAGATATTATTTTAAGTGCTAAGGAGCATATAAGTACATTGCTGTCCTCATGCATTATACTCAGGATAATGCAGGTATTTTGGGTAAGCAAGCTCACATTCATCCATACATTAGAAATTAGGTGATACTAATTACTCACCAGTCTCCCTTCTGGGCTCCATGCAAATGATAAACAGCAACAAGAATATAATTAAAGATTAAAATCATAGAATTAGATTTATTTACGGAGTAGACAACTTCCCCAGAACTCTCAAAGTGAGGAGATTCCTGGTAAAGCTGAACTGTAGAATGAAGTTACTCCTTGTTCTAAATCTAAGGGAGAGTTGGATTTTCTTATCTAACACTTATCTACCTAGCTGAAAGGACAATATGGTCTGTTCCACAAAAATCTAATTGTTTATAGAACTAGAAATAACTACCTTTCCTTTTATAATGCTGTGATCTCATCCATAGAGTAACACAGGCCAGCAAAGGTCAGACTTTCCTTGGTCTCACTAGTTAGATTAATTCAGAGGAGTGAATGAGCAGGGGATAGGAGGACTGGAAACATTAATCCCACTTCACCGCTCCTCAACTGTAAGTGAAAAGGAAGTCACTTCCCCTTAGTGGAATCAGGAGGAGTGCAGTGGCCATGAAAATGTGCCCCTCAGGTCTCCTACTGCAGGGAGTCTAGTTGAACAGCTGTTCCTTATGCCCTGCTTTGAAATTCATTATTATATTTGTGCCTGGGTCTCACTTTCTGAAGGCTGTTCCTAGCCAGTGCTGAATGGGACAGGGATGCCCAGGCAGACCCATTTTGGGGAGTTAAAAGTCTTCTTGGACAGGTGATTTTGGCTCAGAAGGACTCCATGCTAGCTTTACTGAACTTTATTAGAAATGCACTGCAGTGTAAGACCTGTCTTCCTCCCTCCCTTTTTTCTTCCTCCTTCCTTTCTTCCTTCCCTTTCTCCTACACAGGGGTCGGCATTGCCGTTTGATGCTCTCCCAGCCTCCTCCAGTTTCCCTCCCCCATTGCCCCTCACTGGCATTTTCCTAGCACATCTCTTTCATCTGTAATCCTATCTTGTTGTCTGCTTCTCAGAGGACTGGGAAAAATTCAAGGAGCAAAGTCATAGGCTATCCATCAACACCAAACATAGACACATATAAAATAATTGCAAGAAGCACAATACTGTGTGAATTTGCACGTATCAAAAGCTATTCCTCAGGACTAAGAGACAAACTGGATCTTCTACTGTGTTAACCCATCATATCCTATTTGCCAAGTAGGCAAAGCAAGAGAAATAAACCTAGGGGAAGGGGGAGGAAGGAGATGCAGGTTTGGTTAGAAAGAAAGAAAACTGGCATCAAACTGTTTCCCTGCTGTGGAAAGGGGCACAGACTCAAGAAGGGTCAGTGCCTGCAATTTTCTTTCAGTTTCAAATGTCCGAAGGAGTGCACTTCTTCCTCATCACCCTGAAGAGTTGACGGCAGCCTGGAGCTCATAACTCGCAGGGTACCATCCTAGGATTCAGAGAGCAGGACCCCACTGAAAAGCCATTTAGTAATGCAAGGTCACAGGTAATTTACAGCCCAGAGAGTCAGCTTGTTTTGAAGCCCTGAACTTTGGTAGACCTCACCCTCTGCATGCTTTTTCTGTAAATAAAGATCACACAGCTGGAGAGCAACACCTTTTTTTCATCATATACAAATAGCCAATGCTATTAAGCTACATGACAAAGTCCTTTTATCATTTTGGTGGATGGCCCTATAAAAAGACTTTAAACCTAATAAAAAAAATAATGCATCTAAGCACTGTATCCTGAACATCTGAATGAATATATTTCATCTGTGGCTTCTTCATCTTAAGTTATGATAGCAGGAGCTTGCCTGGTTATTAACCTTCTAGTCTTTCACTGAGGGTCTTTGGTAGAGTTATCTGTACTCAGAAAAGGAATTGCCAAAGGAGAGCAGAATAATTTGTTGGCTTGGTAGCTCAGAGCATGTGTTTCATATTTAACACAGATAAATCTGTAGGCTGTGATACCAGAAGATACCTACTTCTAAACAAAAGTAGGGTTAATGAAATAGCACAGTTGATAAACAGGTCATATTCCAAAAATGTTTGCTGTGAGTCATCCTTAGTGAAATATGGGCCACTGTCTTTTGCTTCCTTCAGATTCAGTGTTTCAGAGAGTAAACTGTGTCTGGTGGATGTGTGCTAAGTGTGTGTATTCTGCTCAAACTTTGATTTTCTTGATTCTCCTATACTTAATAGGTTAGGTGGGTTGGATATAAAGACTGAACAGCATTATACAGGGTACTTACAGAAAATGATGGTAAGAATAACACACAGAAGAAAGTATCTTTGAGAGTTTTATTTCTAAACAGTCTTCCAAAATTACCGGTTTGGGAGATCAGAGGTGCAGAAGAGATTGTACGGTGGCTGGAACCCTAGCCATGAGCAAAGTGTCTACTTTGATATGTTGTTTTCTTTCCTTGTCTCTTCTTCCTTCTATCATTTTTACTCTCAATTTGATCTCAAGGAGCATGAAGCCTAGATTTTGTGCTGTTCAAAAATTATTTTGATTCTAAGAAAATATATCTAGCTCAAATAGGAAATGATGCCTCATTTTCACCACACAAACGTAATCCAGCCTCTTACACCTTTTACAGAGGAACCACACGATGAAGCCTTTAAATAGTACAAAAAACACCCTTCCCACAAATCTCTGCCCGCTCCCATGGGGGAATTCTGCTTGCTTTTCCTGACATTTCTGATCTCATGTTTTTATCCCCCTGAAGAGACTTGGAAGGTGGGTCTCAACCTTCCTGCTTTTCTACCCTCAAAGACGCTGCATCATGGGGATGGGATGTAGTAATCTGAAAAACAAGCAAGGCTTTCAGAACTGATTAAACATGCATGTAAAAAAAATCTCTATATTAAGTCATTGAACAGGAAAATTAAATAGGACAAGTGAGCAGGTAGTAAATGAACAAAGACTGATGTGAAAAGTGATGTTTACATAAATAGCAGCCTAACTAATCCTTTGAAATATGAATGTAAAGACTTCAAGATGTCTAAAACCTTGGATATCCCAAGTTCCAGGCATTTCAAGGGCTTCCAGCATCTTTTAAACTTTCCCTCTCAGCACCCTTTAAATTAGGGAAGAAAATAACAATTTTCCTTCACAAGGTGAGATTTAAAACTACCCTTAGATCTCTCTCAGAATTGGAATGCATGTTCTCCTTGACCCAGCACAGGAACTGTAACTCTCCAAAAATAACAAGTTGTTTTCTTGCAGCTCGTAGAACAAAACTCAGTCACACCAGAAAGTCTCCGAAAAGAATGACTTCAGAGGGTGTTTTTGAAAGTGAATAGGAAGTTACCTGAGGGTAGAAAAAGGGATGGCTCTGGCTTAACTACATAAAACAAATGTGTATGTGTGTCCCTCTCTTCTCACATCCCTTTCTAAGCCACCTCTTTTTTCAATTTTCGACATTCTAATCAGATATGTTACATGTTAATTGCAAACCTTCTGCTTGTGATGTGATGAAGTTTTTTTTTTTTGTTTTGTTTTTGTTTTTGTTTTTGTTTTTGTTTTTTTGGCGCTATGTGGGCCTCTCACTGTTGTGGCCTCTCCCATTGCGGAGCACAGGCTCCGGACGCACAGGCTAAGCAGCCATGGCTCACGGGCCCAGCCGCTCCGCGGCATGTGGGATCTTCCCGGACCGGGGCACGAACCCGCGTCCCCTGCATCGGCAGGCGGACTTCCAACCACTGCACCACCAGGGAAGCCCTGTGATGAAGTTTTTGTGCTTTGATATAATAAATGCTTGATAAAGAGGTTTACTTGGAACCTAAAATTATTGAAAGAATGGCATCAGAATCAGAAGCTAGATATCTTGGCACTGTCATTATTTTAAATTCCATATTTCGATGAAACGACTCAGAAACCAACCTGGTTTTTTTTTTGTTGTTGTTGTTGTTGTTTATTTTTTTGTGTGGGGGGGCAGGCAGGGGGAGGAATGGGATTTGTGGTAAAGAAAGGTAAATATCTGGAGTGTCAAGTCCAGAATGTATGCTAAGCCCTGGGGAGTTAAGCAAAGAGTAAACTAGTTCTTCACCAACTGTTTCCCTTTTCTTCTTGGCACGTAGACTACATTTCCCGAATACATATCCCTGCAATTAGTGACAACCAAGGGACTAGTTCTGGCTGATGGGATGTGGGTGGAAATCACGTAGGCCACCTCCAGGCCTGGCCTATATATTCCCTCAAGATCTTCCTTATGTGCTCCCTTCCCTCATCTGCTAGCAGAATACAAAAGATCCAGTGAAAGACTCTGGGTGCTAAGGAATAGCAGAGCCACTAGACCAAAGGAACCTGAGTTTCTAGATCACAATGTGCAGCAGAGCCCCTGCTGACCTAGAAGGACTCTGATGTGAGAAAGAAGTAAACCCGTATCGTGCTAGGCTATGATCCTCAAGTTTCTTTGTTATGGCAATGAATCTTCCTGACCAATACAGAGAACAGTCCAGGGGTATGTGGAGTGGTTCTCTCAGGGTATGGTAGGCAGGATTCCAGGATGGCCCCCATGACCTCTGCCTCCTGGTGTTACTCCTGTGACTATGCTATGTTCCATGGAAAAAGGGATTCTTCCGATGCAATTAAAGTGACCCATCAGTTGGCAAAGAATTTAATTATTTGGGTGGGCCCAACCTAATCAAAAGAACCCTTTAAAAACAGAGAATTTTCTCTAGCTGATAGCAGAAAAGGGAGTGCAAGAGATGTGAAGTGAGAAAGGGATTTGACACTGAAATTATGTGGCCAAGATCTGAGAGGGGCTTGTAGGAGCTGAGAGTAGTACCCGGCCAACAGCTGGCAAGATAATGGAACCTGTCCTAGAGCCACAAGAAAATTAATTCTGCCAACAGTCTGAGGGAGCTTGGAAGTAGGTTTTTCCTTAATTGAGCCTCTAAATGATGTTGACTAAAAAAATATTCACAGCCTAAAACTTGAGAGTTATGCTTTATTCGGCGGGGATTTTTAGGACTTCAAGCCTGGGAGGCAGCATCTCAAGTAACCCTGAGAGAACTGCTCCCAGGAGGTGAGCGGGGAGCCAGGTTATATAGAAGTTTTGTAACAAAGGGCAGGTAGTCTGCACGTCAAAAGATGACTGTTAATTAAAGGAAAACCAGATATCTCAAGTTAAGGAATTTAGTGCTTTTCTATGTATGGGAAGATGCAAGAGTCTGGGCTCACTGAAATCATTCCTTTGATGTGCACCTCAGCTCTCTAGGGCCAGTTTCCTGTGTTTTCATGTCCTGAGTTTCCTCAGGGCTCAACATAGGGAGGGAGTGGCTGCAGTCTGATGGCTGGTAGACGGCAAGTATTCTTTCCTTCCTGAGTTTCCTCAAGGCTCACCAGCTTCACGTTGGAGGACTGCAATCGCTGATGACTGTAACGTGCTTGGTTAACTGATATGGCAGGAAATATTCCATTTCTCAAAGAGGATGCAGCCAGGGGACATCTTGATGTCAGCTTTATGAGATTCTCGGTAGAAGACTCAGCTAAAACATGCCTGGATCCTGACCCATGGTAGTGATAAGATGATAAATATCTATTGTTTTAAACCATTAAGTTTGTCGTAATTTGTTCTCTAAAAATAGAAAATTAATGTAGAGGTTGATGAGTGCTATGTCTAAAATATGTGGTAAAATGAGGATTGATCCAGGCTGGTATCAACATTTAAGGGGTTAGATCTGTTGGACAGGCCCCGGCAGCAGAGGACAGTGCAATGGTGTCATTCACAGCCTGATGGCTTCTTGTGCTGTGGGTCTAGGGTTGAATTGGAACTCTGGCCAGACCCCACGTCTTGCCAACCAAATGGCCTGGCGTCACATGTTGAGTGTGAATCTCAGTGACAAGAACTGAGCTAGAGTTCCTGATTTAATGAGCAGCTTCAAGGTACTTATTTACTTATGATTCTTCAGACTTATCTCAGAGGGGTCAGAGAGAGGCTGAGTTGCCTTGCCTCCCCATCTGTATTGTAGCCTAGCATTTACACATAGGCCTGCATTTAGGTGTTTATTTTTGGACTTTCACATAAAAATTAATTTGGAAAAAATACTTTATTGCAGAAACTGTTAGAAACTCCTAAGTTTAGGGAAAAGCTATATATCTTTAGGGAAATGTGAGAGCCTATTATACATAGAACAGCAAGAGTAATTCTACAGCCCCAAACAAAGTGGCGATGGGGCCCTGAATTGATCACCAGGCCTGGTTCTCATTGACTCAGGATCTGGCTTGGACTGCGTCTGAAGTAAAATGTTCTTTGTGCAAGATTGGGGCAATCAAGGACCAACTAAGGTCTTGTTTGGCTTTACTATTATTATTTTTTTATTGAAGTATGATTAACATATAACTGTTAGTTTCAGGCATACAACATAATAATTCAATATTTGTATATATTGAGAAATGATCACAATAAGTCTATTTAACATCCATCACCATACATAGTTATAAAAGTAGTTCAGCTTTAAAAGATCCCCTTTGTGATACCAGAGAGGAAATGTAATAGATAGAGATGTAGATATGTAATAAATATCATGTGTATAAATTCCCTGACCTGCTCACCTAGTCTAGCTCATCTTATGTTGCTTCTAGTCTTCTTCCTAACAAATATTTATTAAATACCTATGTGTGCCAGGCCTTGCACTTAGAACTGGGGATTCAAAAGTGCCCAAGGAGGTCACAAAGAGAAACAATGATTGTGTCAAGTTCTCACTGGGTTAGCATTCTGATTGTGGTACTTCCATGGCAAAGGAGCCATACTATCTCCAGTTTGACATGGTGCTGGCATTCAGGAACAGTACTCTGGAGTGACAAGAAGTAAGGCAGCAGTCACCTGGGAAGCCCAGTTCTCTCTCTCTTTTAACTCACTTAATGAGATCTGTAGCATAAGCACCTGTACATGTAAAATTTTCTCCTCCTCCATCATGAGAGGCCCCTAAATGTACCTACTTAGTTGCCATTAGGATTGTTAATATAATTCAGCTTTCATTGTTTTTACAGTTGCACCTGCTGCAGTGAGTTAACCTCATGGGCAACTTCCTGGAAAGCAGACTTGCTAAATCACTGCTGGGTAAGTGGGATCATGAGCTTTGTAGAGCAGAGGGACAAAGCTCCACTCTTCAGACTCATCCTCATGTGGCATCTTCACCTCCCAGGGCACTGTCCTGCTCCTGCCTGTGTCATTTTCTTGTGCTAGTTTACAGAAGGGAAAAGCAAGGGGAGAAGTCCATGTGCTGGCTCAGCTGCCATCAGAACTTGGGGTGACAATTCCCCCTGTTCTGACTCACAGCCTGGAAGGGAATGGGGGGCCTCTCATTGTTTTCTGCAGTCTCGAGGGACAGTGGGGTTCTGTTTTATTGCTTCAAGTGACAAAATGGGTAGAATTCTTTACTACCAAGTGATGAGCAGGAGTAAAATTAAGTCATCCGGAAAGGAAAATATGTCAAAATGAAAGGCATCTTCAAATATGATTTCTCTCTTGAGAGGTCAAAGACCCAGGTCTTAGTGGAGGAAGCTATTTTCAGCTTGCATGTGTCCAGGTGCCCACTGATTTGGAATTCTTACATCAGGCCTTGTTTCTGGACTCATCTACTTCCCCCTGGTTACAGTGTTCTAGTTATTTATTGTCACATAAGAAACTACCTCAAAGCTTAGTGCCCTATCACAGTGATTTGATATTATCTCTTATGGTTCTGATTTGACTCGTTCTTGCTTAGAGGTCTCTTCTGTGGTCACATCCAGTTGTCAGCTAAGCCTGAAGCCATCTGGAGGCTTGACAAGGCTGGATGCTTACGTGGTTTCTCCACTCCCATGTCTGGTGGCTGAACTAGGATGACTACTGGACAGTTGGGTTAGCTGGAACTGTGGCCTTGAATGCCTACATGTGCTGTCCCCAGCATGGTGGTCCTGGGGGCTCAGACTTCTTAGATGGCAGCTCAGGACTCCAGGCAGAAGCTCAAACTTTCTTTTGACCAAACTTCAGAAGTCAGCATAACTTCTTCCACATTTATCTACATTCTATTAAGCAAGGCACAGGCCAGCCCAGATTGCAGAAGAGGAGACTACACAAAGGTATGGATATGGTCAATGTGGTTCACTGGGAAGAATCATCTGTAGTGTTTTGTATGACATCAAAGAAAAGTTGAGGGATTATAAAATCCCCAAGTCTTATTGTCAGCCTGTTATGAGGGTCAGTTAGCATAAAGGACCCAGCCTTAATGGATCTGACTAAACTTTATCTGCTAAGGTCATGAACTTTACTGTCTCTGGTTGAGCCTCCACTTTCTGGAAAAGCAGACAGTTTGCTCTGAATTGGAAAATTTTATCCATAGTTTCCTGGACAGCTTTCTCAGCAACAGCAAAATCCATACTTGATCATTTTGTTGTTTAAAATAAAGATGCAGTGAGAGAACTATGATTTGTCATGGCTATACAACTTAATACAGATTTTGCTTTGTTAGTTTGTCGATGAAAAAATATTAGGGAAGGCATCATGTGTGGTAAGTAGCCCCTCTGTGAGGTGCTTGGGAGGGAGAGAGGACACTTAAGCAATGGTTTCTGTTGCTTGAGGAGCAGGCCAGTTCTGAAACCAAAACTTACAAGTAAAATTTGCACCTTAGAGGAAATGTTGCAGCCTAAAATTTAGTTGAGAAAACAAGACATTGCATCTAGGGAAGAATTAAGAATGTAAGAAATTGCTAAATAGTACAGTATAGCTTCTGTGGATTTTATGGCTTTCTAATTATTCCACATCCTTACTTAGATCAATGGAACTTTAGGTTTGAGATTGTAGATAAGCTTATTGGATAGTTTCTTTCCAGTAGTTGCTTTTACTGGCACTCGGGATAAATTGAGGATAAAGCATTTGTCCTCTATATCTGCATTTATAATTCAGTTGAGTTTTGGTGTACAGCCAGTTTATACTAAAAAATTGATACCTGGAAGGAAAAATAATTTAATAATTTAATTTAATGTCACAATGATTTATTCCAGGTTGATGGTTATTGATAGACTATAAGACATTCTCTGCCCAGAATTGTTAATCAATAATTGGACCAAAAGAGAATTAAGCTCCTCCAGTGATGAGTTCTGTAGTAGTCCCATGGATCACAAAAGTAAGACAGAATTAGTTTTTTCCCTCAAGGGAGTCACAGTTTACTGAAGAAAGCAACGCACAACAGATAATAACTACTATTGCAGAGTACACCCTCTAAAGAGATATAAACAAAATGGTGGAGGAAAGAATACTGTGGCAACTACGAGGGTCACTGATGACCTGAGGGTGACAGTGTTTGTGCAGATTCTTCAAGGCTCAGTGAAAGCAGTTTACTCCAGCCAGAGAAGAGCCTGTTCAGAGAGGCAGGGAATGGTGAAAAGACCCAGGATGTAGAGGGACTAGCTAGACTCATGGGGGGCTACAGTGCAGGGTGTGTTTATGGGTTGGGGTAGGTTTGGGTTGCAGGTGAGAGAATTAGCAGTAAAGGAAGCTGGAGAATAGTCAGGGGCCAGATGGCACATTTGGTGTGTTTGTCTCAGTCAGGAGTAGGGTTTGGATAGTTGTGGGTTGGCTAGAACACAGATAAAGAGAGAAAAATTTGACAAAACCCAGCTGCCAAACAATATGGTTATGCCAGGATTTGGTAACTGATCTCAGCTTGTTTCACATCTGGAAAATCAGTCTAGGAGGACAAAGGACAAGCAGTATGCAAACACCACTAGTCAAAGGTTGAAAACGAGCCCAAGATCAGGATAAAACACAAAAGCTTGAGCAGTAGGCACAGGAATCTATCAGCTGCCTTTAGTCATGTAAGACTGGCCCTCAAGGGCAGGAATGCCAGTCCATGAAAGAGGGTGGGGCTTACAGGCACTTGATCCTCTTGAAACAGTCCAAGAGTCTAGGGACTTGGCATTCAAGACCCAATCAAGTTGATTATGTGGTGATCCAGTGAGTCCCTGGCTTAAAGCTTATTCATAATTTCTTTACTGAGACACTGTCTCTGGGGTATGTTTAAAGTCTAACCTAAGGAAAGAATTAAGAATCCCAGTGGTTAGAAGTGTCAAGACCATAGTAAAGCTCAGTTTTTCATACACAGGTGTATTAGGGTTCTCCATAGAAACATAACTGATAAGGGGTGTGTGTGTGTGTGTGTGTGTGTGTGTGTGTGTGAAAGAGAGAAGGGGGAAAGGGAGAGAGTGCACACATATTTTATGTGTGGTTTTTATAAAACTATCCTGGAGATACTTCTCTTTACTTAGTAATTGTATTTTTTAGACTGAGATGATTGAAGGGTGGCCAATCAAATTATTTTAGCCGTATTTAATGATTTATGCCAGTTGCTTCCTCTGGTTGACTGGTTGCTTGATATACCAGTGAATGTATTGAGAGCTATAGATGTCAGTCAAACTGGTATGAAGGTGTAGGCTAGAACCTTTCTACAGTAAGTATGGATCAGTTGTAGAACTAATAACTTCACTTCACCTGGAAATTTGTCCAAAAGCAAAATTGTATGGCCCTCCTGACCTGAAAATCAAAACTTACACTTTAATAAGAACCCCACGTAATTTATTTACACATTAAAATTTGAAAAACGTTGGTTTAGAATACACATTGATGGCATTACTCATATGACCAGCTCTGCGAAGCATCTTCTTTACTCACAGAAAATGAAAAAAAAATGCAATGTTACAACTCCATTTTAATAATCAGTGTAGGGTCAATGCTGCAGCCTGTGCAGTGAAAACCACATTCACAGAAAGAGAGACAAAGTGAAAAGGCAGAGGACTATGTACCAGATGAAGGAACAAGGTAAAACCCCAGAAAAACAACTAACTGAAGTGGAGATAGGCAACCTTCCAGAAAAAGAACTCAGAATAATGAGAGTGAAGATGATCCAGGACCTCAGAAAAAGAATGGAGGCAAAGATCAAGAAGATGCAAGAAATGTTTAACAAAGACCTAGAATAATTAAAGAACAAAAACTTATCTCCAGAATTTACAAGCAGCTCATGCAGCTCAATATCAAAAAAACAAAGAGCCCAATGCAAAAATAGGCAGAAGACTTAAATAGACATTTCTCCAAAAAAGATATACAGATGGCCAACAAACACATGAAAGAATGCTCAACATAACTAATCATTAGAGCAATGCAAATCAAAAATACAATGAGGTATCACCTCACACCAGTCAGAATGGCCATCATCAAAAAATCTACAAACAATAAATGCTGGAGAGGATGTGGAGAAAAGGGAACCCTCTTGCACTGTTGGTGGGAATGTCAGTTGAAACAGCCACTATGGAAAACAGTATGGATGTTCCTTAAAAAACTACAAATAGAACTACCATACGACCCAGCAATCCCACTACTGGGCATATACCCTGAGAAAACCCTGGCCATATAATTCAAAAAGAGTCATGTAGCACAGTATTCATTGCAGCACTATTTACAGTAGCCAGGACATGGAAGCAACCTAAGTGTCCATTGAGAGATGAGTGGATAAAGAAGATGTGGCACATATATACAATGGAATATTACTCAGCCATAAAAAGAAAAAAAAAGAACAAACACCTAGAATAATTAAAGAACAAACAGAGATGCACAATATAATAACTGAATTGAAAAATACACTAGAAGGAATCAATAGCAGAATAACTGAGGCAGAAGAATGCATAAGTGACCTGGAAGACAGAATGGTGGAATTCACTGCCATGGAACAGAATAAAGAAAAGAAAATGAAAAGAATTGAAGACAGACTAAGAGACCTCTGGGTCAACATTAAACGCAACAACATTCACATTATAGGGGTCCGAGAAGGAGAAGAGAGAGGGAAAGGACCCGAGAAAATATTTGAAGAGATTATAGTCGAAAACTTCCCTTACATGGGAAAGGAAATAGCCACCCAAGTCCAGGAAATGCAGAGAGTCCCAGGCAGGATAAACCCAAGGAGAAACACACCGAGACACATAGTAATCAAATTGACAAAAATTAAAGACAAAGAAAAATTATTGAAAGCAACAAGGGAAAAGTGACAAATAACATACAAGGGAACTCCCATAAGGTTAACAGCTGATTTCTCAGCAGAAACTCTACAAGCCAGAAGGGAGTGGCACGATATATTTAAAGTGATGAAAGGGAAGAACCTACAACCAAGATTACTCTACTGGGCAAGGGTCTCATTCAGATTTGATGGAGAAATCAAAAGCTTTACAGACAAGCAAAAGCTAACAGAATTCAGCACCACCAAACAAGCTCTCCAACAAATGCTAAAGGAACTGCTCTAAGTGGAAAACACAAGAGAAGAAAAGCACCTACAAAAACAAACCAATAACAATTAAGAGAATGGTAATAGGATCATACATATTGATAATTGCCTTAAATGTGAATGGATTAAATGCTGCAACCAAAAGACACAGGATCACTGAATGGATACAAACACAAGACCCATATATATGCTGTCTACAAGAGACCCACTTCAGACCTAGGGACACATACAGACTGAAAGTGAGGGGATGGAAAAAGATATTCCATGCAAATGGAAATCAGAAGAAAGCTGGAGTAGCAATACTCATAGAAGATAAAATAGACTTTAAAATAAAGAATGTTACAAGAGACAAAGAAGGACACTACATAATGATCAAGGGATCAATCCAAGAAGAAGAGATAGCAATTATAAATATATATGCACCCAACATAGGAGCACCTCAATACATAAGGCAACTGGTAACAGCTATAAAAGAGGAAACTGACAGTAACACAGTAATAGTGGTGGAATTTAATACTTCATTTACACCAATGGACAGATCATCCAGACAGAAAATTAATAAGGAAACACAAGCTTTAAATGACACAATACACCAGATAGATTTAATTGATGTTTATAGGACATTCCATCCAAAACCAGCAGATTACACTATCTTCTCAAGTGCACACAGAACATTCTCCAGGATAGGTCACATCTTGGGTCACAAATCAAGCCTCGGTAGACATAAGAAAATTGAAATCATATCATGCATCTTTTCTGACCACAACGCTATGAGAGTAGAAATCTATTACAGGGGAAAGAAACCGTAAAAACACAAACACATGGAGGCTAAACAATACGTTACTAAATAACCAAGAGATCATTGAAGAAATCAAAGAGGATATCAAAAAATACCTAGAGAAAAATTACAATGAAAACACAATGATCCAAAACCTATGGGATGCAGCAACAGCAGTTCTAAGAGGGAAGTTTATAGCAAGCTTACCTCAAAAAACAAGAAAAATCTCAAACAATCTAACCTTACACCTAAAGGAACTAGAGAAAGAAGAACAAACAAAACTCAAAGTTAGTAGAAGGAAAGAAATCATAAAGATCAGAGCAGAAATAAATGAAATAGAAACAAAGAAAACAATAGCAAAGATCAATAAAACTAAAAGCTGGGCCTTTGAGAGTATAAACAAATTGATAAACCTTTAGCCAGACTCATCAAGAAAAAGAGGGAGATGACTCAAATCAATAAAATTAGAAATGAGAAAGGAGAAGTTATAATGGACACCTCAGAAATAAAAAGCATCTTAAGAGACTACTACAAGCAACTCTATGCCAATAAAATGGACAACCTGGAAGAAATGGACAAATTCTTAGAAAGGTATGAACTTCCAAGACTGAACCAGGAAGAAATAGAAAATATGAAGAGATCAATCACAAGTAGTGAAATTGAAAATCTTCCAAAAAACAAAAGTCCAGGACTAGATGGCTTCACAGGTGAATTCTATCAAACATTTAGAGAAGAGCTAACACCCATCCTTCTCAAACTCTTCCAAAAAATTGCAGAGGAAGGAACACTTCCAAACTCATTCTACACGGTCAACATCACCCTGATATCAAAACCAGACAAAGATACTACAAAAAAGAAAACTACAGGCCAATATCACTAATGAACATAGATGCAAAAATCCTCAACATAATACTAACAAAGAGCATCCAAAAACATATTAAAACCGTCATACACCATGATCAAGTAGGATTTATCCCAGAGATGCAAGGATTCTTCCATATACACAAATCAATCAACATGATACACCGTATTAACAAACTGAAGGAGAAAAACCATATAATCATCTCAATAGATGCAGAAAAAGCTTTTGACAAAATTCAACACCCATTTATGATAAAAACTCTCCAGAAAGTGGGCATAGAGGGAACCTACCTCAACATAATAAAGGCCATATATGACAAACCCACAGCAAACATCATTCTCAATGGTGAAAACCTGAAAGCATTTCCTCTAAAATCAGGAAGAAGACAAGGATGTCCACTCTTGCCACTATTAGTCAACATAGTTTTGGAAGTCCTAGCCATGGCCAGCAGAGAAGTAAAAGAAATAAAAGGAATCCAAATCAGAAAAGAAGAAGTAAAACTGTCACTGTTTGCAGGTGACATGACACTATACATAGAGAATCCTAAAGATGCCACCAGAAAACTACTAGAGCTAATCAATGAATTTGGTAAAGTAGCAGGATACAAAATTAATGCGCAGAAATCTCTTGCATACATAAATGATGAAAAATCTGAAAGAGAAATTAAGGAAACACTCCCATTTACCATTGCAACAACAACAAAAATAAAATACCTAGGAATAAACCTACCTAAGGAGACAAAAGACCTGTATGCAGAAAACTCTAAGACACTGATGTATGAAATTAAAGATGATACCAACAGTTGGAGAGATATACCATGTTCTTGGATTGGAAGAATCAACATTGTGAAAATGACAATACTACCCAAAGTTATCTACAGTTTCAATGCAATCCCTATCAAATTACCACTGGCATTTTTCACAGAACTAGAACAAAAAATGTCACAATTTGTATGCAAACACAAAAGACCCTGAATAGCCAAAGCAATCTTGAGAAAGAAAAACGGAGCTGGAGGAATCAGGCTCCTGGACTTCAGACTATACTACAAAGCTACAGTAATCAAAACAGTATGTTACTGGCACAAAAACAGAAATATAGATCAATGGAACAGGATAGAAAGCCCAGAGTTAAACCCATGCACAAATGGTCACCTTATCTTTGATAAAGGAGGCAGAAATATACAATGGAGAAAAGACAGCCTCTTCAATAAGTGGTGCTGGGAAAACTGGACAGCTACATGTAAAAGAATGAAATTAGAACACTCCCTAACACCATACACAAAAATAAACTCAAAGTGGATTAAAGACCTAAGTGTAAGGCCGGACACTATCAAAGTCTTAGAGGAAAACATAGGCGGAACACTCTATGACAATTACAGCAAGATCCTTTTTGACCCACCTCCTAGAGAAATGGAAATAAAAACAAAAATAAACAAATGGGACCTAATGAAACTTAAAAGCTTTTGCACAGCAAAGGAAACCATAAACAAGATGAAAAGACAACCCTCAGAATGGGAGAAAATATTTGCAAATGAAGCAACTGACAAAGGATTAATCTCCAAAATTTACAAGCAGCTCATGCAGCTCAATATCAAAAAAACAAACAACCCAGTCCAAAAATGGGCAGAAGACCTAAATCGACATTTCTCCAAAGAAGATATACAGATTGCCAACAAACACATGAAAGAATGCTCAACGTCACTAATCATTAGAGAAATGCAAATGAAAACTACAATGCAGTATCATCTCACACCTTTCAGAATGGCCATCATCAAAAAATCTACAAACAATAAATGCTGGAGAGGGTGTGGAGAAAAGGGAGCACTTTTGCACTGTTGCTGGGAATGTAAATTGATACAGCCACTATGGAGAACAGTTTGGAGGTTCTTTAAAAAACTAAAAATAGAACTGCCATATGACCCAGCAATCCCACTAGTGGGTATATATCCTGAGAAAACCATAATTCAAAAAGAGTCATGTACCAAAATGTTCATTGCAGCTCTATTTACAATAGCCAGGACATGGAAGCAACCTATGTGTCCATCGACAGAAGAATGGATAAAGAAGTTGTGGTACATATATACAATGGAATATTACTCAGCCATAAAAAGAAACGAAATTGGTGGATGGACCTAGAGTCTGTCATACAGAGTGAAATAAGTCAGAAAGAGAAAAAGAAATACCATGTGCTAACACATATATATGGAATCTAAAAAAAAAAAAAAGAAAGAAAAAATGCTCATGAAGAACCTAGGGACAAGAAGGGAGTAAAGAAGCAGACCTAGTAGAGAAAGGACTTGAGGACTCGGGGAGGGGGAAGGGTAAGCTGGGACGAAGGGAGAGAGAGTGGTAGTTTATCTATGGGCATATATAGTACGAAATGTAAAATAGATAGCTAGTGGGAAGCAGTCGCATAGCTCAGGGAGATCAGCTCGGTGCTTTGTGACCAGCTAGAAGGGTGGGATAGGGACGGTGGGAGGGAGGGAGACACAAGAGGGAAGAGATATGGGGATATATGTATATGTATAAATGATTCACTTTGTTATAAAGCAGAAAGTAACACACCATTGTAAAGCAATTATACTCCAATAAAAACATTAAAGAAAAAATAATAGAAGTAATAAACAAGTAAAAAAAAAGGAATGTCTTACCCTGAGTTGTCATGATTCAAATATTTGGTCTATATAATAATAACAATAATAAATTGTACATGTTTACATAAAACTAAGAAAAATTTATGTTTCTGCTTAATTTTCTCGGCTGAATCAACATTGAGTATAGTATAAATGCAGTCTTAAATAAGAAAATCAGGGAAAGAAGTTTTGCCATATACTTGTGGGAGATTATTGACTTGATAAAACAGTTAGTTGGTTAAAGTTTTTCACACTTGAACTGGTTGTGACACCATTTCAGAAATTATTTTCATCCTATGTAATGACCAGCTATTTTCCATGATCTCCTGGGAGCACAAGGAGAATGGGCTTCAGTTGCACAAGGCAACTTTCTAGTCAGTAGAGGCAAAGTTCTGAGATCTAGATTACAGTACTAAGAGTGTTTGCAAAGTCTTTCCCTGGATGCCTTAGAAAACAGACAAATGTCTGTTTGTCTTGGATGGCATAATTGCAGCCCTGTGCTGCTGCACTCAGTGGGGTCTGAGCTCAATGATCTCACAGGTCTCCAGAGCTACAACATGGTAACTTTATTATTAGAAGGATAGAGAATCAGCATTTCTGTGTCTTAAGAGGAAAAATGAACCAATTAGAAACCAAGTGGCTTGCCTCAACTAAGAGGTTAGTGTGGAATGAATTCCTGCCTTCCTCATGGTGGAATAGGTGGCATATTATGCTTCCTATTTTACAAATCTAATAATCAGCATTTGAGTTTGGTATCCGTATTCCTCAACTATATTTGTTACAGACTGTTCATCTTTTGAGGTAAATGGAGGTTTTTTTTTTTTTTTTTTTTTTTTGTAAGATATCAGAAAGACCTTAATCCTTCTAGACAGACATTCCCAAGGTATATTTCAGAGGCAGCAGTGGTTGGAGAGTGTGGCTTTTGACAGTCTGCTGACCTCTGCATGAGCCACACTAGAACCCCCTGTAAATGCAGAGGTTGTATTGCTGTGCCTGGAGTTCAGCTGGTGACTCACTGGGGACCAGGCAATCATGAGTAATTGCAATTTGCAAATGGCAAGGAATGAATGCGAATCTGTCTTCTCTTTAGCCTTGTTGTAGTGAGTCTTTATCGAAGCAAAATTGCACCCTTTCTCTGGCCATGTTTTTTATTTTTTTATTTTTTAACATCTTTATTGTATGTTATAATGGCATTACAGTGGTGTGTTAGTTTCTGCTGTATAACAAAGTGAATCAGCTATACATATACATATATCCCCATATCCCCTCCCTCTTGCGTCTCCCTCCCACCCTCCCTATCCCACCCCTCTAGGTGGTCACAAAGCACTGAGCTGATCTCCCTGTGCTATGCGGCTGCTTCCCACTAGCTATCTATTTTACATTTGGTAGTGTATATATGTCCATGCCACTCTCTCACTTCGTCCCAGCTTACCCTTCCCCCTCCCTATGTCCTCAAGTCCATTCTCTATGTCTGCATCTTTATTCCTGTCCTGCCCCTAGGTTCTTCAGAACCTTTAGTTTTTTTTTTTAAGATTCCATATATATGTGTTAGCATATGGTATTTGTCTTTCTCTTTCTGACTTACTTCACTCTGTATGACAGACTCTACGTCCATCCACCTCACTACAGGTAACTCATTTCTTTTTATGGCTGAGTAATATTTCTGGCCATGTGTTTGCTTTAAACGAATCTCGACAAATGATGTGGCACTGAAGAAAATGTGTTTAAGCTACATATTTACCTTGAAAAATAACACAGAACTGAGTGGGAAGGAAAATAAGTACACACACACACACACACACAGATCATATTCTGTCATTCTGATAGCCTATAATGACTTGTCCATTTTGCCCTTGAATCTAATTAATTGGTCTTTGTAACCAGAGAAATAGTATTGTTTCTCTGTCTAAAGAAATACTGAGAAAATAGCTTAAAAAAAGTCATGGCGGGGCTTCCCTGGTGGCGCAGTGGTTGAGAGTCCGCCTGCCGATGCAGGGGACACAGGTTCGTGCCCTGGTCCGGGAGGATCCCACATGCTGCGGAGTGGCTGGGCCCGTGAGCCATGGCCGCTGAGCCTGCGCGTCCGGAGCCTGTGCTCTGCAACGGGAGAGGCCACAACAGTGAGAGGCCCGCATACTGCAAAAAAAAAAAAAAAAAAAAAAAGGCATGGCAACACATCAGCTTCTGATACGGAACGGTGTTACAAAGGCAAGCCCACCCGACTGCCCTGCTTCCTCAAGTCCAGCCTGCAGGGCAGTGGTCTGTGCCCTCCTTGGCAGAAATTGCGGGAGCAATTTGAATCTAGCCCTCGCTTTAACTGAGCAGTGAAACAGGGGTCTGGTACCCTGTTGAGTGTCAGCCTTCCAATGTTTTTTTGTTTGTTTTGTTTTGTTTTTTGCGGTACGCAGGCCTCCCACTGTTGTGGCCTCTCCCGTTGCAGAGCACAGGCTCCGGACGCGCAGGCCCAGTGGCCATGGCTCACAGGCCCAGTCGCTCCACGGCATGCGGGATCTTCCAGGACCGGGGCACGAACCCGTGTCCCCTGCATCGGCAGGCGGACTCCCAACCACTGCACCACCAGGGAAGCCCATAGCCTTCTAATGTTTTACGTGCCAGGAAAGTGCCCCAAACAAAGAAACTGTCAGAGTCCCTTGGTCCTGAACTATAGATCTGTCTGTCTCCTCTGTGTCAGAACACCAGTTCTGTGCGGGTGCAAATCCAGCGGTGATGGGCGGGAAAAGGGTGGTGCGTGGCTATGTGCTACAGTGAGAATGCAGAGGAAGGGAGACTCCGCATGCTGGGGCTTCTCATGGCTGACAGCTATTCTTATGTAACAAGTGCCCTTTCAGGTAAAAGCAACAGATGGTATTTTATCCTGTTTAAGTGACAGATGTTGGAGATTTTTACCTGTGCTTTTGCCAGTGAAGTCGTGTAGTCTGGAGAATAGGGATTAGGTTGCATACAAAACGTAGAACTAGAAACCTTTGTAGCTGCATCATGAATAGTAGAGTAACTTCCCCACAGGATACAGATGCCTGGCTCTGATTTGTTCCTATTATAAGGCTTCAGGCCCACAGAGATTGTGAGAGGTCCCTGGGGACTGAGCGAAGGGGAAATTTATGAGCCTTCATTGCACTGCTTCTCCCTTCCCTGTGCTCCTGGGGACCATGTGTGGAAGTAGAGGCCAGGCATCCAATAGGTAGGATCTGGACTCCTAGCCAGATAACTCTCCCAACTCTTATCCCTGGCATCTTGGCCAAAGGCAGGTCTTAAAGAGCAGTCATTCCCTCTGGAGTATTTTGACCAAATAAAATCTAAACCAAGGATTTCTCTTTGCAGACCATTTGCTCTCTGCCTTTCTGAGATGGGATACTAGTACTCAAGTACTAGTGTCTTGAGTACTAGTACTAGTACTCAAGGCAGATCTCTCTGTCTTGCTCTTCATGGAAAGGTAGAAAATGAAAACGTTGATACTTCTAACACTGTTGGTCTACTAAAAGTAAAGCTTACCAGTGAATCCAGTCTAAAATGGCTCAGGGTAATCTACCAAATTCATTTAAAGAAATTCTTCATGTAGTCTAGAAAGTTAACTAAATACATTTTCTTCATCATTTTTCTAAAGAATGCTTTAAAATAATTTTAGAGGATGTCTTTTCTCCAGCTGCCAGTCAGGCTGTGCATTCACTCTGCTCCACGGTACATTTGTGAATGGCGAGGCCAGCTAAGGAACACAGCCATCACACATGGAGTCGTGGCACATCCAGGGTTAGCACACCAAGCCCTCCCCCTGCTTCCCTAGCTGCCTCTGCCTGGGAGGTTCACCTTCTGGGTTGAGATTGGCTGCTTTTCTTGTTTATCTTGTTTCTTTATGTCCTCTTGTCAAATCAAAATTGTTGCATTTTCTTTCTGACTTAAAAAATTATTAATAAACTTGGCTTGCATTCAAGGAAGATAAGCAAGCCAGGATGAGTGTTTATAGAAGTTCGGGGCCTGTCATTTTGTCGGCTGCGTACATTGGGCTGCAGTGTCACCAGGAGGGATGAGTCTTCCATATGCAGGGTGTATAAATAACAAGGCTTTGTGATATGGGAGTACAGCAGCCTTAAAATAGCTGAACTGGAAGATGTTATGATAATGCTATTTTTTAGGTTTATACATCTGTGCATAGCGCACAACATCTTATTATGTGCACATAATGTGTTAACCAAATGCCTAGCAGACGGGTTGGTTTTGTTTGGAGGGGAACAAGAGTGGTGAAAAAGCCTTAGTGTGTTGGTATGCAGAAGAGCCTAAATTAGACAAGGAGTCACAATGCTGGCGAGGCCAGATAACATCCTTCAAACTGTTTGGTCTGATAGCTGGCTAGACATGTCGTGAAAAAGGGGAGAAAATGAATCTTAAATGCTTACGTGCCAGATGGTTAAAATCTAAGTAACAGTTTTCTATTGTACAGGGCTATTCAGTTGTCAACCCTAGGAATTTATCTCTTAAAAACTTCCTATCCAGTCAACTTTTACTCGAGTTGATTTTTGAGGGGGGAGGACGGAGTCTAGTCACTTGCCAGTCATGAGATAGACTGAGTGTGTTTGGATGGAATACAGAGGCCAAAGCCAATTTTTTTTTTTAATAATAGATTACTGTTTGAAGTATAAGAGAGGGAATCTTTATGTTAATATTATTTTTCCTCCTTAATTAAAAAAAATCTTGAATGTAAAACTGTATTTATCGTTCGTGTGCTGTTTATTAGAATATCACACTGAACTCTGTAGAGTGAGGTATTCATTTTTCACTGTACTATTTTTATAACTCATTCAATTTTATTGGTGAGAGAGTCCCACACTATGATTTTGACTAGAAAAGTGAAGCTTTTTGTCTTCTTTTCATATATATATATACCACTCACCACACCTTTTCCAAGACCCAGGGGCAACATCTCTGATTCTGATTTGAGTTTATAAGTTAATCTAAACACAGAAAGGAAACAGAATAATAAGGCCAGATACCCCCTCAGTGTGGTAAATAAGGCTTCATTTGCTGAAGTCACTAGGTCGTAGGAAAGTGATTTTGGTCTCTGATGACCCATGAACCTTAAACTGAAAGGTACACATTCTCTACTATGCCATGGCTTCCTTGCATTGTTTTGGGCCACCTCTGTGGGAACAAGTGCTTAGACCTCAGTAAAATTCACAGAACCCCCAGGGCCCAAAGAACTCCTCACTCCAATGGATGGAAAGCTAAGTTTAGATGAATAACACGGGAGACTTACTGAAGCTTAGAGGTGTGATAAGACCAGGGGAAGGAGTGATTAAGAGAGCTGTGAATAATGCTTACATTTTTAACAGGAAGTCCAATTAGATCCTGATATTTTAATGTGGAGTTGTTTTAAAGATCAAACTGTAAATAGGACACACATCATTTTGTAAAACAGAAACCCTGATCTCTGTTAAGAACTCAGTCCTAGAAACTGCGACTTTAAATTTTGGCAGAATGACTTTTGTTTTTCACAAAAAATTCCTCTGGAATTTCACAAGTACACCTTTTGAAAAAAATGTTTTATTTATTCTACTTATCAGCCACAATCAGAGGTTCAATGCTAAGGCAGACTTCACTTGTATACTAAATTAAGAAAAAAACATAAGAACCAAACCCAAATTATTCTATTAAGCTTTGAAAAGTTATATAAAACATCATGGAATCTGTTCATGATTCTATTTATGTTCAAGCATTTTGAGTATGTGTTACTAATTACATGTATTCATTGTTTTTTTATTAAAACATTTGGCTAACATTGAGGCCTATCCCATATAACAGATAAAGTAAGCTGAAATTACAGTTTTGGAATTCATACTTACTGTAATTTCAAATCATTGTTTTAAACTCTATATATTGCAGTACCTGAATACTCATATTTAGCACATTCTTAGTGTGTTTCTTTCTCAGCTTCCTGAGTAAAAGGTACTGAGTAGCCTAAAGGGGGCTTTAAAACTAAGGAAAAATATCTCCCATTTACCCTCAAAATCACAATAATCCAATGTTAAAAACCAGCTGGCTCATGTTAACAGGCCTGTATCCTATTCCCACCGCATTTTTCTTTTTATGTTATATGAAAATTGACATAAAGATAGAGCAGTGACCACAGTGACATCTTACACAGGAGTGGTTTCATAAATTATAAATGCAATTATTTTATGAATTTGGAAGTGACTGGTTTTACAAACAGATGCAGTTGGTGGCTGCTTGTATGATTTAAGACAACAAAAGCTTCCTCCTCTCTCAACAATACTGCTCTCTAAGTATCTGCTGTATGGGCACTTAATCCAGGCTGGACAATCCCAGAACTCAGCACACCAGCCTAGTGATTGGTCCAGGAGTAGACTTGTGACCAAGCACAGCCAATAAAATTTTTCCCTAATGTGTGGGCACTAGAGGAGAAGACCTTTCTTCCATTTGGATGGTAAGTATGAAGACAGACTTGTGCTGGCAGTGGTTATCTTTCCTAGTATATGGGAAACCTGGGCTGAAAATCAACCCAAGACACAGAGATAAATGGAACCATAAGATTGAGAGAGAGTCTTGATGACATGTTTAGAGCCCCTAAATCTAGATGTAGCCCTTGGATTTCCCAGTGACGTGAATGAATACTTTTCCAAAAACCAGTTTGAGTTAGATTTCTTTTGCATGCAGTTGAAAGGGTGCTTATTAAAAGCTTAAGAAAACTCAGCTTCTGATGCTTTATAACTTCCCCTCCCAAAGCTTTTCTTTTTGACGTCTGTCATATCCTTCCCACCCTGGGTACTCATGTGATATTGCAGCTTAAGAGTGACAATAAAAAATACAGTAACATTAAAAAATTACACACATTTTCTACTTTTATGTATAATAAAGCCTGAAATTGGTTGCACAATTTTTATAAAGGATTTTAGAGAGGAAATAGGTAACTGGAAACAAGTGTAATTCAGGGAAGGCTTCATATAGAAATTGAAGTTGGACCTTTAATGATGGGCAGGGGTTGAAGAATAGATGATGAGGAAAGAGAAGGATGTTGCAGGTAAAGAAAAGAAGAGGAATAAATGCACAGAAGTGGGAATGAGTCCAAAGGAATATGCTCTGTGTGGAAAGGTGAGGTCATATTTGGGCTGGCAGAAAGGTGTTGCTGTATAGTTAGGGCTAGAAGATGTGTCTTTTGCCATTGGATTACACCAGAGGGCACATATCTAGTTGTCCCACTTTCAGTGATTTTAAGATTTATCAGTAGATTTGTGTGTTGTAAGCCTTATTTATCTATTATAAAGAAATAGTTTACCTAATTATTTTAGTATTCATTGATGTCCATTGCTTAGATTCATTATCTCATTGGGGATTGTAAAATGGTGATTTAAAAAAAGCACAGGGAACTATATTCAATCTCCTGGGATTAACCATAATAGAAAGGAATATAAAAAAGAATGTATATATGTGTATAACTGAGTCACTTTGCTGTACAAAAGAGATTGACACAACATTGTAAAACAACTATACTTCAATAAAATGACCATTTTGGGCAAAGGAGTGACATGAATAAAGCAGATTGTAGAAAAAATAATCTGGCCACAGGTAATGTGTAGGATTGGAGAATGAAAGAGAGAAACAAGAAGTTTGCAATAACTCAGGAAACAGACATAAAAAGTATAAAAAACATGGTAGCGGGAGAAGAAATGATGGGATAGGGAATTTTGGCTGCAACAGGGAGAGACTTATAAATGCTTGAAAGAGTTCAATCAAATATGTTTCTTCTTTTGTGTGTTTTATTACCCTCATTGTTCTGGATATCTGCTTTCAACTTAGCCTACCTGCCAATGAACTTTTCTGCATCACACCCATGAGTAGGTGACCTTCACAGATAATCATTTGTAGATTCCAGTCTGGTTCTAGGGTTCTAGCAGAACAACACAAATACTGGGAATATCTTTTAACTGCAAATTCTCATTTGTATTTCCAATGAATATGGCTTAAAGGATACTTTTTTAAAACCAGATAATGTCCTTTCAGTCTTATCCTAAATTCATCTATCCAACTTCCTCATGCAGTTTCTATTCAATAGTATTTATGTTCATGAGTTGAATGAAACTTTATTTTGATGACACAAAAATGAAACATCTATTTTCATGATGACAAATAAGCATTGGGATTGGTGTCTAACAAAAGGAAGGGTACCCTGTGCCAACATTTAAGTAGCTGACCAGCAGAGCCCAGTCTATAATGGTGGTGTATCTCTTTCTTTTTAGTACAGTAAGTCCCCTACATACGAACCTTGAAGTTGCGAACTTTCAAAGATGCGAACTTGAGCTTGCATGTCCAATCATATAAGTTAGTGCACATGCTTGGCATACATTGTCACATGTGCGCATCCTCTATGAGTGGTTGTGCTTTTATGTACTCTACTGTACAGTACTGTATAGAGTACAGTAGTACAGTATCTTTATTTCAAGCCCAGGATGTCCAGAAGCAAGCGTAAAAGCAACGGTGATGCTTTTATGATGGAAACAAAAGTGAAAATAATTGAGAGAGTGCAGCAACAAGAGGAAGAAGTAACTGAGGAACCAAAGAGATTCACAATGCCGAAAATGGCAAGGGCATTTTCTTTATTTGAGGAGGCACTGTTAGTCTTGGAGGCATAAGACCTGAATGTAGCATGGTACATGAAAGTTGCAGCAGAAGTTCAGAATGTGATCCAGTGCTACTGTGTCATCTATGATGAGAAAAAACGAGCTACTACCCAGACTTCACTGGATCATGTTTTCAAGAGAGTAGATAGAATTGAATCCAGCAAGGAACAAGAACCTGTGCCATCAGAGTCAGGCATGAGTGAAATTTCAGCTTGCCCTCCGTCTCCTATTGCTAATGATCCTTCAGCTCTACCATCTCCCACCTCCTCTCCCTCCTCCAGTCAATAACTCTTCTTGCCTGTTCACTCAATGCCAGCCCCTGTGTGCCAGTTGTAGTACTGTACTACTGTACTTTTCAAGGTACTGTACTGTAAGATTAAAAATGTTTTCTTTACTTTTTGTATTTGTTTTTTATGTATAATTTGTGTGAAAAGTATTATAAACCTATTACAGTACAGTACTATATAGTCGATTGTGTTAGTTGGGTACCTAGGCTGTCTGTGTTGGACTTATGAACAAATTGGACTTAACGAATGGGCTCTCGGAATGGAACTCATTCGTATGTAGGGGACTTACTGTAATTGATAGATTTTCAAATTTATCTTTGACTTTAAGGACTATCATCAGAGTTTAAATGTGAACGTACCCATCATTTCTGTTGATGTTTGCAGGATACATGGTGGCTAATGTTGGAAGAAAAACAGAATACTTATGGAACTCTTTGCAGTTCTGTTCCATTTTTCTAACTGCATGCACCATTATTTATTTAGTAGAGTGTTAAACATGTATTTATACCCAGGTACACAGCTAAAAGTACAGTGCCTCTTAGCTGTGCAGATTGCTATTGCAGGACATGAGGTGACAGTGCCCTTTTAAATATACTTGTTTTTTTAAATTAATAATGACTTTATACTCAACTTTAAATGAATTATATTTGCCCTATCACCAAAACCTAGGTTAATTGTTTGGAAATCATTCTCATTTCTCTACCTAGTTTTCAACTTTTTAATTATTAGTATTTGAATTTAGTTTGGCTTCCATTAATTCAAATTCTGATTGTCAAAAAATTAGATTTAAGAAGTAAAAGTCCTGCATCTTAGATATATTTTCACTAGTGATTTACTCTGTAACCTTAAGATATCACTTCAGCTCATTCACCATATATGGGAATCTCCCTTCCTCTGTCAAAGTGTGTTAATGAGAATCGTTTCAACAGAACTTCTAGGAGTTTTAGAAGATAAATGGAATTTGGGTTGAAATGAGAAATATATTTTTGCTGATAAATGTCTCTGTATTGGCTTTGAGTATTTAACAAATATTATTTGCATAGAATTGCAGTGAGTGAGGTAACCATATTTGGTCTCCATGGGTACTTTCTTTAAAAAAAAAAGTGTTTCCTGTAAATGTTTCTAGCATCCTGTAAAATGAGATGTCGTTTTCTTTAAAATGAGGAAAAGAATAAACATATAGATTACTCATGAGCTTTCAAAGAATCCTTGTGCTCTATTCCTGACATAATGTCTTGTGGTACTTATTTTTCTGGGGGTCAGAATAAAAAGTTTCAATTCAACCTGTCAAAAGATTTCTTGGGAACTGAGATAAGAGCAAATTTGCGTCTCTTATCTGTGGGTCTTGTCCTTTCGCTCCATGCTGCACGTAACTTATCTGATGGCACTCTGTTATTTATGACTATGGTCTGGCTTATGTTTGTGCAGTGTTTTAGGGATTAGCCTAGTGTTTTAGCAGCTTTGAGTCAAGCTTTGAACATACTTCGTTGAAAAATTGGTGAGAATTGTTCCTCAGTGTGTGGTCTTTTACTTTCTTTAATTAAATGGATATGTAAACTATTTTGCCCAATATCTGGTTGGGGAAATTTTAGATTATGCCTACTGGTATAGGGAAATATCTCAATATAAATTATGACTTCTAGGGCTTAAATATCCATCTCTAATGTATTAATTGGTACACTTAAAAACTTTGTCAAAGTCAAATCAAATCCAAAGGAGAAAAGCAAGAGTTTGCTTTGGTAATGCTGAATCTAGGAGAAGGTGGCTTAGGACAAATGAGCAACAGGTTTAGTTCAGTAATTAAACATTTAAAAAAATATAATAACATTTATACTCAAATAAGCCATATCAATCCTTCTTATACTATTATAGTTAATTATGAGACTGCTTGGTCTTCAACTTGATGTGCTATTTTCTTTAAAAATGCTTTTTCAGGGGGTCCCTTCTTGTTACAGTTTTGACATGTCTGAATGTCCTAGATTTTTCATTACACCTGGAACATTGTATGGAGTTTGGTTGATACTTTGGTTGTTCTACTCACAAATGTAAGTTTGTTGGTCATGTACCAACTTCGTGAGTCCTTTCACTTTCATGATTGCTGCTTAGGCACTCATAAGCCACTCATAATTGCCAGGCTCCTCTGTAATTAAACCCTTCTGATTGGACACTCTGGATTAATAATTCATTCTCCCTTATTATCTAGACCTATTCCAGCTCTTCTTAAAACTGGTGTTATATTTATATATATATATATATAATAACATTGAAAACAGCCCTCATGTTCTAAAACCAATTCAGTTTTTAACAGCACTATTCCTGAAACATGGTATTTCACACTCTCTCTTTTTTTTTTCTTGTGAACAGACTCAGACTCTAATGCTTATTACTTGTTTTATATGTGTCATGCACTGTAGTTGCTGCTGGAGATCTAACAAAGTCATGGCATCTGATCTGAAAGAGTTCACAGGCAAGTATACGCCACTTTCCTTTGTGTATCTCCAAGATGCATAATAAAACATCTAGGCCATTTTCACATGCACAACAGCTCATCAGAGGACAGTTTTATAGGGGGAGTACAACATGTTCTACTTTTAGTTTAACGCTTTATTCTCCAGAGACTTGACTTGGCGAGATATAGATAGAGTTAATGGGCTTGGTTAATAATTTCTAAAGGTTCTCCTTTGGAGGGGCACGCTTCACCTAGACAATCAGCTATGTACTTAAAAGCCATAAATGGGTGGAGGATTTAGTCATAATTTGGTGGTATAGTCAAGGGACACTTGGGAGATTACTCAGAAATGTTGGATGGGATCTGTTAGAGCAACTTTATCAAGGAGAGCTGTTGCTGAATAGGCTGTAGAGATCTCATAAAAATTAGAATAGAATGGTTCTTGGTCCTTCTGGAATGTAGAAGTGGTACCGATGCTAAAGCACAGGGCCTCAGGTAGACTCATGCCATGTATAAATAACCTTTGGGAGACAGCTACAACTTCGAGAGGAACCATGATAGCAGTCACTTTTCTCCACAACTCCATTTGTGAACTTTTCTGAGGAAGGTGACGCTATGGCTTGTAAAGTGTTGGAAAAAGGACATCTCTACATCACAGCAGGGCTGGACACCAAATGTCAGCAGTGCTACCCTTGACTAGATAGTAACACACCGAGGGTTAACAACATAAGGAAAAAGCCTCACAAAACTCTCTTACGTGTACTTTCTTCTTATGAAAAGATAACAATTTCTGGTATTCAAGACATACTGGAGAATTCCAATGCATCTGATGTCCTCAGCTCGAAGGATGCTCTCCCTCCCCCAGCTGGACATAGTCATGTTTGTGTGAGTTAATTAGGATGAACAGAAGGAATTACCTATGCTGTTTATTACTGCAGCGGTTTGAGAGAGGGCCCGATTGCACCCCACATCTGATGCAGCTGGACAGTTGTGAAGCCTCACATTGCCTTCATATGATATAGGAATCGTCCACGCTTAGCAATTCAAAAGTAGGATTCTGTCTTTCCTCTTCTTTGTCCTCATCACTTACCCCCAGTGTTCTAAGTAACTGCTCTCAGCCTAGCCCACAGCAGGGGTGGGATTTCCTGAGTTCTAGTCTTGGCTCCTCTGTTTTCAGGGAAACCTAAGCTTAAATACCAGGCTGGCTCTGGGAGGGGTATTCTAGGCCTGGCAGGGAGTGGCAGTAGGAGACGAGGACTACCTAGTGCACTTTTCTCACATAAGTTTAGAAATTCCCTTGATTTTCTAGGCCAAAGTGTGGCTGCACCATATCAGCCTTGGTGCTCTTTGCCCTTTCCTGTGCTAATTAGTATTGCATTCTCTCTATCAGAGGAGCCAGCGGAGCTGACTTTGCAGTTCCTCCTGTAGTACATCATCACTCTTGCCAGTTTCCTCCAGATGATTTTTCTTCAGCTCAGTAATTAGTTGTGTTTGTAGAAAATCGTTTGGGGATGTTGAGATCAGAGAGATGGCCTTTGTCCATGTTCTGGAAAGACGGCCTTCCTGCTAGTTCAAAGAAGAGGAGGAAAAAAATGTTGAGAAACTTTGACCTTGGTTTCATAGAGTTCAGATTCATCATGGCTGCGTTACTTATTTTTCTAAATAGTAAAGTAATACGAAGGTATCCCCTTCATAGCTTCTTCTTTTACAAGCTTCTTGCTTTGCTTATAAAATAAGAAATCCTATAAATGTACAAATGATGTTATACTTGGGAAATGAATGGATATTCTAGCTATGCTCCACTGAAGCATATTTATCATGCTGCTAATTTCTGGAGTAGGTTAAAACGACTCCAACTGTCCTAGCTAGATTGTGCTATCAGTTTTTCACTTATTGAAAATATTGCATTTAAAAGTCATACATTTTCCACCCTGTAATTATTTGTTATGTCCCATGCTACCAATGTGAGTAATTTAGTTTGGGCAAGACTTTTCACTTTTCTTTGCTTCATTTTGCTCTTTCGCAAAGTAGAGATAGTTTTGTGATGGTTAAATGCAGTAATACTAGCCTCGTATCTGGACACAAAATAAAATAATAAAAGTTAGGGGCAGAATGAAGAGGTAGGGGATTGCAGAAGCTGAGGAGGTGGAGGGATGGGCATTGGGAGAGGCTTTACAGAAGAGGTGCTTTCCAGCTGGACCTTGGAAATTAGTTGGGTTATGTCAAGATGCGAGGAGGGCATCTCATACCAAAGGAACAGGGATGCTGAGAAACGGGACTGGGAAAGTGTGCTCAGTTTGGCTAACGAATGAGGAATTAGAACTGGAAAAGAACAGATGATTGTAGGGGGCTTTGGATGCCTAGCTATGGAAATTGGACTTTGATTCAGAGATAGTGTTTGGTAAAGTTGCCATCAGATAGGTTGGATTCCAAGCTCTTAGAATCTAGAGCCAAATTCCTGCGCTAGATGCTACTCAGGACATGCAGGAATTACCTAACACAAGTCTCATCCATAGCGATTCTGCTCTTATTTCCTGTCTAGCTCTGGGCAGGGAGTGTGCCAGGAGCAGCTACATTTTTTCTCTCATTACCCAAGGATGAATGTCCACTGTGCCATGACCCTTGGGCCAGAGGACTATTCTACATCATTTTTATTAGGTCCCCTCCGCACTCAGCCATACTAAGTGTTATATAAAGGGCATCCAGCAAGCCCGGATTGCCGAAGGGTGAGGTCCTTGCTGTAATCCACATGAAACCCTCCTCCATGGCCACGCACACAGTCACTGCCTTTTGGTGAGAGAGTAGACTCTGTGAGTGGGCTTTGTGCTATGATTTTGCCCTGATGGAACACAATAGCAGATTAGATTAGCAGCCTTATTGGCCTTTGCAGAAGACGAAAATCCAGACGCAGGCTCTTACTAAAAGGCAGTAAAGCCCAATGGTTTTAGATTAGGCTGATTTAAAGCTGTTGACCCACTTTGTTCCCATTTTATAACAGCATGAATTCCTTGTTGACCCTTCATGGTGAACGTATACTCTTCTCTTACAATCAAAGTAACATAAGCCCCAAAGGGAGTGAAATTTATTTTTCCTGAGAAGTTTTAGAAATCATAACACGTATAATTTTCCATGAACTGATCTACATTTCTAACTTACAGGCAGGGGATATTAGATGGTATTGTCAGTCTTCCAGACAAGGAACAATTATTCAGTGTTCATTTCAGACATCAGTTGGCTACATCTTAGTGATTTTTGCAGCCATGGAGCATTCTATTCTGAGGACTGTTTCCCTTTCTGTCACGGTTGATGAATGTCTCTGTCAGTGTCAAGATTTATTTGTGCCAGCCTCTAATGGAGAGGGTAGTAATTGTATGATGACTTCCTGGCCCTCTATGATATGCAAGTTTTTATCAGATGTACTTGTTAGGCTCAAGATCCATAGAATAATGAATATATGTGACATTCAACAACTATCTCTGAGTAACTACTATGATTAGACACTAACTAACTCAGGTCTTGAGTGTCTAACTGTTAGACACTCAAGTCCTGAGCCATATTATGATGGACTTACGGAATTTGAATTCCTTTTTAAGTTGAAAATCTGTATATAAATATCTTTTAAATAGAATCATAGATTAGGAAGGTATTTGGATATTCTTGAGATAATCTTCATCACTCTGCCTGGTCTCCCACCTCTCCATCCAATCTTGTACCACTAGCCTGAGACTTCTCTCTCCCTAGTCCTTAGATATCTGGATTTCTTTCAACTCCTTAGAGATGCCAAGCCATCTCCTCTCTTGGATCTCGCACATACAGTTTGCCTTCCTGGAATGCTCTTCATCCCAACCTGGTTCTTTCCACCAGCTAACCCCTCCCCTGCATTCAGGTCTCATTCAGCCTTAATTGTGACTTGTTTAGGAAAGCATTTCCTGATCTCCCAAGGCTCAGATCTCTTTGATTTATGTTCCCAGATCTCTGGTTCATGTTTTATGCATGTTTTCTCTTCCAGAATTTTATATGCCTAAATAATTTGTTTTAGGTCTGTTTTCTGCATTAGACTATTATTTGCATGAAAGCAGGTGTTTTGCTCACTCTTGCAGTTCCAGAACTTAGTACATTTACAAAAGATATTTGATAACTGGCTAAGAGATAGTGTTTGGACCTTATTTCACATCAGACCTCTGAAGCCTGGAGATGATAAATGGCTTGCCCCAGGAACACAGAAGCTGAGTTCATATTAAATTTCCTCGCTCCCAGTCCTATGTCGATGCTACTAAAGTGCCAGAGTGGGAGGGAGGCCATCTGGGCTGTGGGAAATGCTTCTCTAGGTAGCAGAGGAGACGGAAGAGCGTTCTGCATGTATGCCCTTGCCTTCCAGCCAAGCTGAATTTTAAAAAAATATTGTGACATACTTTCAGATTTACAGAAAAGTTGTGAGAATAGTAGAAAGACTTATCATATATTCTTCATCTAGATTCTCTGAATGTCAACATTTACATTTTTATCTATCTTTATCACCATCATCAATCATCTATGTATACATGCTTTCTACCTAAACTATTCACCAGTAAAATGCAGATATGCTATTTCCTTACTTCTCATTAGATTAGCCTGTATTTTATTTAAAAAGAACAAAACTTGACCTAACCAGAACACAATTATCAAAGTCAGAACATTAAACATGAGTACGTTATAATACATTATTATAAAACCTGCAGTCCTTGTTCATATTTTGCCAATAGTCCCAAAAATGTTTTTTTCTAGTAAAAGAAAATCCAGGAAAATGTGTTGCATTTCAGTTTTTGTATCTCTTAGCTCCTTTTAATCCAGAACAGTTGTGCTTTTTTTCCCCTAGTTTTCTAGAAAGTATAGGCCAAGTTTTTTGTAGACTGTCCCTCAGTTTGTATTTGCTGGTGTTTCCTGGTGATTAGACTTAGTTTTACACTTTTGGCAGGAACGCCACAGAAGTAATGTTTTGTTCCCAGTGCACCATATCAAGAGGTGCATGACATTGATTTGTCCCATTGCTGCCAATATTAACTTTGATAACTTATAAGTGCTGTCTGCCAGGTTTCCCCACTGTGAAGTTATGACTTTCCCTTATGTAATCGATAAATATCTCTGGGGAGTTACTTTGAAACTAAGTAAATATCCTGTTACTTCTCAAAATTTCACCATGAATTTTAGCACTCACTGGAGATTCTTAGCTGGATCAATTATTATTTTGATTGCTAAATGGTACTTTTATAATTTTACAATTTCTTCCATACTTGTTAACTGCCTTTTTACTCTAAAGAAGAGATTTATTTTCTCCCGTTAGTTTGTTTATAGCAGATGAACTCATAGATTATTGCTTTATTCAATACTATTATTTATTGTGATATTCAAATTATGTCAGCTTTGGCAAGTGGGAGTTTTTCATACTGGCTCCTGTATCCTTTTGATATGTTCTCATGTTTCTCTAGTTCTTTATTTTCTGAGCAACAAGATGTTTCAAGTTCATTTTGTAATCTCCCTGCCTCAGCCTTAGAATTACCATTAATCTATAGAGATGTGCTCTTTTATACTGCAGCATAATTCCTTCTACACCCTTTCACACACTTATATCTATTTTTATATCTTTCCCCTGTGTCTGTATGTCTTTCTCCTATTTATACATAAAACCCATGACTTTGCACTGATATCTCCATTTCTAGTCCAGTACCACAGGGTTCATTTTCCCTTTCTACCTTTCTTTCATTCCAGCTTTATCCCTTTCCATATTTGTAACTCCCCTTTCCAGCAGTGAGAAATCTGCCTCTTATTATCCACAATATAGTAACTTATTTTCTAATCCTAGAACACAAAGAAAATAGTTTCAAAATTGCTAACCCATGCCTCTGGAAGAGAAACCTACTAACTAGAATTCAGTATTTGTTTAAAATTTTTCTTTAGCCTGAGGGCATTTTGTCTAAATCCTATATGCAAAAGTTCCTTAGGTTACTCAGCTTGGTTGGGTTATTCTTTTGAAATATACTTTGTTTTGTCTTTGTACTCCATTTTAGAGTTCTTTTCTCTGTCCTTTCTTATTTCCTTTTGCTTTCATTCTTTTTTGTTTTTGAGGATGTAAAGTACTAATGTTCCAAAAGTCAGAATGGTACCAAAAAGTATACGCAGAGAAGGGTCATTGTCCACTCCCATCCTTCCTTCCATGCCTTCCACTCCATCCTCAGCCACCTTTTCCAGGTAACCAATCACACTAGCCTCTGCCTTATCCTTCCTCTCTTGTTTTTTGCACAAGTGATCATATACCTTATTCTCCCTTATTTCTTAATAAAAGGGAGCTCTCCTAGCACTCCACCTCACTTTGTAGAGCTCTGGTTCATTCCTTGTATAGTTGCTTTGTCCTCTACTGTGTAGATATACCACAGCTTATTCAACTAACCTCGTTTGTTTGGGCGTGTTGCTTCCAATATTTTGTAGTAACAAACAGTGCTGCAAGGAATATTCTTGTGTACAAGTATTTTTAAATTGTTGGAGGTATATCTGCAGGGTAAATTACTCAATAGTGGGAATTCTATATCCCAAGGGCATAGATGTGTAGTTTTGTTAGATATTTCCCAATTCCCCTACATAAGGATAGTACCAGTTTTCATTCCAACAAGCAATGTAAGAGAGGGCTTATTTTTCTGCAGCTTTGCCAATGGAGTGTGTTATTATACTTTAAAAAATTTTTCCAATCAAATAGGTGAGAAACAGTATCTTGGTGTAGCTTTAATTTGCATTTGTCATCTTATGGGTGAGTTTGGACAAACTTTTCTATGTTTAAGGGTAAATTGTTTGCTTGTGTCTTTGCCCATTTTCTATTGGGTTTTTGGTATTTTTTTCACTAATTTTTAAAGTTTTTTTTGTATTTTGGGGGGTAATGCCACTTTATCTGTGATTTAACTTGCAAATATTTTCTCCCAATTGTTCAGTATCTCTACTGATATATAACACTGAACTGGAGGAATTAACCAATGATTTAGACAAGAGAACTCAATGATAGGCATAGAATTAGAAAAGAGGTAAAACAATTTCTGTTTGGAGATGATTTGAATCCCTGGGAAATCTACAATTCCAGGGAATCTACAATAAAACTAACTCAACAATAATGATGACTCAAGAAATAAAAAAATTAAGTAGTGTGTCAGGATATAAGCGTAACAAATGGTAACTAGTTAGATCATAAAATGGTAGTGAAAAATCCCATTTACAGTAGCAAGAAAAAGATAAAATTCTTACCTAGGAGAAGTGCTTACTGCTAATGTCTCCTATCAAAATGAACCAACTTAGATATATTCTGTAATTTCTTTTTTTCTGGATTCAGTAATAGAGTGATTCCCTTTATAAAACTTTCATGTGAAAATTCCAGATCATTCTAGAAGTTTCCAGATTATCCCAGGAGGGATATTGTTGTCTCATAGAGAGGTACCATACTCTAACCTGAGTTCACAAACACCTACAGATCAAAACCTCCTAAGAGTCAGGGGTTTACAGAGTCACGGTTCCAGGAAAGGCTTTCTAGGTTGAAGAATTTTCCCAGTCAAAGGACTAAGGGAAAAGAATCTGGTTACTTGGATGAGACAGGCGTTGGCAGAACTAATAGATTGTCACGGTCCTAGACAGAAGGGGTGGATTCTTAGAGAGCAGTAAGGAAATAGGGCAGAAACTCAGCCCAAAGGCTCAGCATAAGGAGTCATGATGAAGAATCACGGAGGAAGCCACAAATGAGAGGGCATGTGGATATCTGAGGAGCTCACTCAGGATATATGACCTTGGGCAGAAGAATAATTCTAAAGCCCATAAATGCTCAGAATTGCCAGATGTTATTCTTGTGGGCTTAGTGGTAAGGCTGGATCTGAAGATTGTAGGTGTTATAGGCCCAAACCCTCTGTGACAGAAAAATCTCATTTAATTTACCCTTAGGCAGAAGCATCAAAAAGGAACCCAAGATGAAGCATGCGATGTGATGAGAAATCAGTATGTGGGGAGCACTGGGTCTATTCACCTGGGCCAGATCTGCTTCCTCTGAACTGGTTAAACAGAGAGGGTGCCTTCCTCATGCCCCAGCCATCAAGTTTTCAAATTAAGTAAATACTTTTGACTAAACCATGCTGTTTTAAATTTGAACTCCTTTTTTCCCTGCATTTTTGCCATTTTCTTCAGTTGATTTCCAGTGAAATAACACAATTTTCTATTATGTGAAGAGGAAGCTTGGAGTTTAGATACTGGTTTTTGTTCTTATATCCATATAAATGACCTATCACATTCCAAAGGTATAATTAAGCAACACTTTGGCTTTTCTTTTTTGTCTGACTTTTTATTTTGATATAATTTAAATTTTCAGCCATTCTCTTTCTCTCTCTACACACCCACATACACACACACATATAATTTATAATATTAATATATTTTTTCTAAGAGTAAATGGAAGACATCATTCCCTTTTACTCTTAAATGCTTAAGTGTATAATTACCAAGAACAAGGACATTGTCTTATGGAACCACAGTAGAGTTATTGATGTCAGGAAATTTAACATTGATATGATATAATACTAGTATCCATACGCATACTCAGATGTTCTCAGGTGGCCCAGTAATATTCTTTATAGCTGTTTTTTCCTGGTTCAGGATCCAGTTCAGCATCACGTATGCCTCTGGTTCTTGTGTCTCTTTGGTCTCCTTTCACCTGAAACAGTTCTGACATTTGCTCACGATACATTCAGACAGTGCATTTTGGGCAGGAATATCAGTGAAAGGCTGTTGTGTCCTTTTCAGTACATCATTTCAAGAGTCATGTAATATCAATGAGTTCCAGTATTGCTGTTAGTTTTGATTCCTTGGTTGAGGTAAAATATCTTCAAGAGGTTTCCTTTGTCAAGTTGCTGTTTTCCTTTTGGTAATTAATAAGTAATTCTGGGGGATACTTTGAAACTATATAAATATCCTTTTTTTTAAATCAAACTTTCACCTACTAATCCTATTCATTAATGATTTTCTAGCTTCATCCAATTTTCTGTTTATTAGTTGGCATTATACAGCAAGGAAGAATTTTCTCTTCCCTCCATATATTTTTGTATTCATTTGTTCCTTTGTATCAGTATAGACTCAGGAGTTTTGTTTCATTCAAGTAGTTATAATACATTACTAATGATATTGTTTTTGGCGTTCAAATTGTTCCAGACTATTTCAGCCAGGTTCCTGGACGTGTTTGACACACCCTCATCATGTTTAGAGCAGTTCCTCGCCTCCTAGTGCAACAAGGAGTTCAGGGCTCATCTTGCACTTTTCCTACCTCAGCCTTAGAATCAGCCTTTTCTTCTAGGAGTTCTGGCTACTCTTTTGGTTTCATTGGATTAAGTTCCTGCTGTCACATGGCTTTCCCATCGTCTCTTCACTGTCCCCCAGCACGACTCTGTGTTCCACACTGGCCAGCCTCCTCACTGCTCTGTCCACGCACGGCATTGATGTCTGCCTGGTTCACACTCACTCTGCTCCTTTTGCTGCCTACCGGATCTCAGCCGCTTCCGAGATCTGGTTCTTTTCCCTTCCTCTCCACGATGGATGCACGTGAAGAGCAGCTGCAGTGACATCTGCAACTCATTCATCCCCAGGCTGATTCCACGAAATTGCCTGGCTAGACAAGTGCCTTCCTCCTTCAGGAGCTCTTGTATGTTTCCAGAAGCTGCTCATTTGGAAAAAGAATTTAACCTCTTGGGAAGAGGGGATTTAATTTTTAGTGAAAGCTTATATGAGTGTCTTCAGTCCTTTGCAACAACATTTGACATATTCATGAGCTCCTTGTCCTCACCCCCCGCAAAGAGTTTCCTAAGAAACCCCAGCCCACGTTCATTTGTCCCTTCTTTGAACTCCTACTACGCTTGGAGTCTGAAGGGCACAATTTAGCTTCTGTTCATGTGCCCGCTTTTTCTATGATTGCTTCAAATTTTCCATGATGGTTACTAACTACTTAAGGGAAAAGACTATTTCACACAGATGCATATATATGATTTCTCCATAGTATCTGGCCTCACTTCCAACACATAAACAAATACACACACAGAGCCTAGCCCTGTGCCACATACATATAGGTGCAATAAGGAATGATTTTTTGGGAAATGAACACTGATCATAGAGTTCATCCAGCAAGTTGGAAGAAATGGGACTACGACTGAGGTCTTATGACCTCCACACCCATGTTTTCTTGGCTCTCACATAGTATACAATAAATATCCCCCAATTTTGCCATCTATTTAGTATTACACAATTGCACCTGGATATCACAGTCTTGTAATATTACATGTTTTCTCTCCCTTTTTAGAATAAAAATTAGAGGAAAAATTTCATAGAAATGGGAGATGGGGTATACATTGGATCTCTGATACCCATAGATAATCTCTAAGCCCTATTAAATCACCCTAAGTAAGAAGCAGATTTGATTGTTTCCTTTCCTCTGGGTGATTTCTGCATAGCAGTTTAAGTCAGTATGTTATCTTCTTTTTAAAAATTTATTTCATTTTTGGCTGCGTTGAGTCTTCATTTCTGTGTGCGGGCTTTCTCTAGTTGTGGTGAGCAGGGGCTACTCTTTGTTGAGGTGCACGGGCTTCTCATTTCGGTGGCTTCTCTTGTTGCAGAGCATGGGCTCTGGGCAAGCGGGCTTCAGTAGTTGTGGCAGGTGGGCTCAGTAGTTGTGGCTCACGGACTTTGTTGCTCCGTGGCATGTGGGATCTTCCCGGACCAGGGCTCAAACCTGTGTCCCCTGCATTAGCAGGTGGATTTTTAACCACTGCGCCACCAGGGAAGTCCAAGTCAGTATGTTATCTTTTTTTTTTTTTTTTTTTTGCGGTACGCAGGCCTCTCACTGTTGTGGCCTCTCCCGTTGCGGAGCACAGGCCCTGGACACACAGGCCCAATGGCCATGGCTCATGGGCCCAGCCGCTCCGTGGCATGTGGGATCCTCTCAGACCGGGGCACGAACCCGTGTCCCCTGCATCGGCAGGCGGACTCTCAACCACTGCACCACCAGGGAAGCCCCAGTATATTATCTTGATATTAGGAAGAAAAGGAATCTTGATGTCTGCATATACCTTGTTTAATTAATCACTAGCTATATTTTTTATTTACTTTATATTTTTTTCCCATTAATTCTATTCCTTAGGTATTCATTTTAATTTTTAGGAATATTTAGATTTTAAATGCTGCTACCAAAACAAAAAAGTCCTATTGTACTCTTATTCTAGAATGTTTGTGGAATGTACTTTTAAAATATTTTTTTCATTAATTCCATAAACACTTACTAAAAGTCTACTACATGCAGTGCCCTGTGTAGGCTCTGGGGTAGGGGAAGGTCTTCTGAGGAAGTTAACATTTAAGGTATGGCTGGCGGGATGAGCAGAAGTTGCCAGGTGAAACCTGGGAGGAAGAGGGTTTCAGCAGAGCAAACAGCATAGGTGTCTGGGGCGTGAAAGAGCTTAGAGAAAATGCTCAGAGTAGAGTGAGCACGAGGCAGGTTGGTTTCGGGGGTCTTGCTGGTGTAGGGAGGGACTCCATCATAAGGGGCTTGAAGGGCATGTAAGAGTTTTGGGTTTTCTGCCACATTCAAGGCATTAAAGTGAAGTAAAAGAAGTTCAACAAATTGTAGCAAACAGCTTTGTATTTATTTTAGCCCTTAATAGCCCTTGAACATGGTTTAATAATTGATGTTCATAAACATGATCCTCTTCATAAAGAAAAGTTTACATTCTGTGTCATGTAATCTTACTAGGAAGGCAGGAAAGTTGTAATAATATATTTTTTAAAGTTTTGTTTCATCAAAAAGAGTTAAACGTGTGTTGGAAGTTAAAGGGATAACCTTTAGCTCTCCAGAAAAGTTGCTTTTTTATATAAGGTATGCATTCATCCATCCATGCAAGTCATACTGCATACTGACTTATAGCCTTTTAACTTAATATACCAATATTCATCATAACATATGCAAAAAGCTTTAAAATCTATATATATTGTTCTTAATAATACCACTTATTACACAAAGTAAATTTGATACTGCATGGTGCCAGTCTAAGACCCACTCTTCACTCTGAAATTGAATTTTACTTGTTTACTTTCTTTAAGAGATGTCACTATTACATTTTCAGTAACTAATGTGTATTTCGTAACACTCTGCATGTTTTTGGGAGATGCATAGTTCTTTACGTAAAGGAGCCCCAGCATCTGTCATGAACAAAACAAACTCAGAACCCTAGTAAGGCATATAATTTCAGTGTTACTGTACACTATGATTCTTTTCCAATCTAAATATAATCAGAGGATGATTATTTAGGGCATTATTTGGGGAAAGAATTATTTTGGGGGGAGGGGGTGGGGAAGGAGAAGGTCAGTTCAATGGTTGGTGATATTAAAACCACAAGAAACAGAAGATAGATACTTAGTCTCTAGGAAGTAATTGACAAATTACCCAAGTCAGTGATTTCAAATAAAGTGAAGAGTTTTGCTGAGACTCAGGAGAATGACAAGATAGATCTTTTGGTTTCAACAGAAACTGACTTTGGTGGATTTAAGCAGAAAATAGATTTACAAAATGATAATAAGGTGTTTTACATAATCACAAAGAGGACTGAAGAACTGGGTTCAGAGTCAACCCAATACATACCCCAAACTACTTGGCAAAACTTCTACTATCTCCACTGAATGCTGAGTGCTACAATTTGTGCCTGTAGTACCCATTAGAATGGTCAGTGCTCAATCTCATTGTCACTGTCCTGGTTCTCCCTTCCATGTGTCTCTAGGTCTCAATTCAAAGTCCAGGGTGAATTTTTTGAGCTTCTATAGTGGAAGGCAGGCCCTGCATCTTCCAAAGACTTACAGTAGAGAATTCCCCAAACATAAGAACATGTAGTAGCCAAAACATATGGCAGTGTTTTACTTAGTCCACCCCTTTGGATATCCTTCCTGTATATTTTCATATGCAAAGATTAATTCCAGCCTCTCATATAAAAGATAACCCTTGAAAACCAACGTAGAGTGACTTCCTCTCCAAAATGAGGAAACCCAGGACCTCCTCAATTGAGGCATGCAGCTCCTAGTTTAGGATCCCAGGAAATGCCCAGCCTTCCTCTGCTTCTGTCACAATCATGTGCCCATGTTCTGTAACTTATGCACTAAACTGAAAAGTTATTACCAACATGCTCAGTATAAAATTGTAAAGGAAAAGGAAAGTTTGTTGAAATATGTAAACGTAAGCCTGACATAGCAAGGAAAAGAATATAGGTAGACACTTATGATACTAGGTCATATATATGATTTCTTTTCTCTACTACTCACTTAATATTTCTTTGACTTCACTCAGGAACTTTGATTCCATAAGCATCTAACCCCTGGTAGTAGAGCCAGTGTGGGTTTTTGGGATTGGTTATAATTTTTTTTCACTGTAGGTTAGTATTAAAACCCCCCTCTGGTTTCCATCCACATTCTTCCCATATCCGCATTGTGTTATAGTCACTCTATTTCCCCTAGAGAGTCAGTATCAGTAAAAAATGCAAACTTTTTTTCATTTTTATTCATTATCCCAATACCAGAGAAGCCCAAGATATGCAAGCAGTTTTCTCAACTTCTAATTTAATATAATCATCCTTGTGTCCCCTTGAGAAAGTATTCCTCGCATGGGTACTACAGCTTCTTGGTCAGCAGAGCCTAAAGCAACAGGAATGGCAACCACACATTGTGCTTTCTGTTTGCTTTAAGAGTGTGTGTCATGGGAAGCAGCTGCCTAGCACAGAGAGATCAGCTCGGTGTTGTGCGACCACCTAGAGGGGTGGGATAAGGAGGGTGGGAGGGAGACGCAAGAGGGAGGGGATATGGAGGTATATGTATGCATATAGCTGATTCACTTTGTTATACAGCAGAAATTAACACAACACTGTAAAGCAATTATACTCCAATAAAGATGTTAAAAAAAAAAACTACTAGAAATAACAATAACAACAAAAAAGTGTGTGTCATGTCCCATCCTGAGGCTAAACACTACATCTCACATGCATGTTCTAATGTTCGGTGGCATGTTCTAATGCAATCAGTCCATTTATAGCTGGGGTCTTTTTTTTTTTAATTGACATTAAATTTTATTTGCTGCACCATGATTACAAGCCTAAAGGTTTTAGAAAATATATTCACTGTTTTTTTTTTCACACACACCCACTGTATTTTATTTTTACAAGAGATAAATAAACTGACACCAAGCATTGTAAATGGATGAACACAACAAAAGCAACAATGATTGCAATTACCAAACACGAAACACACTCACACTATGTCATAATATTGACATTCAGTCCAGTAAACCTCCACTGTAACAGCTTCTTTACTTTTAGCTGGGGTCTTTGAAGTAGCTAGAGGTAGAGTGAACAAGGTCCAGCCCTCCAGAGAAAGGGAGGCAAGAACTAGGCTGTGTGTCAGAGTGCTGTCAAGTAACCTGTAGTTTATGGCACGGCCCAGGGCTAGGAGGAGGTTAGAGAGCCAGGCATAGGAACGGATGACTGCAGTCAAGCCTCGGTGGGTTGGGATAGATGGCTAATGGCTGGGTCTGTAGAAACCTAGAGCTCTTCAAAGCAACTCAAGTGTGAAATGCTTGGAAGAGAAGGACCAATTCTTGACCCACTTGCTGGCGGACTAAGAGTGTTGGTGAACTCCATACTGTGGTTTGAATGTTGATTGACCCAGGAAGTTGGTGGGGATGCATTACAGATTTAGAACATCAGCAGCCCCAGTGAAAGGGGCAGGGGGAAGCAGGAGCTGAAGACAGGAATTGTGTTGTAGCCAAACGTGAAGCCATGTGGAACCTGGTAGGATGACCTAAGCCTGCTCACTTTTCATATGTGCTAGACAAAGTCTTTATACCATTTTTGGAAGAGAAAACCACAGAGTGGTTCAAGGGAGAAATGTCAAGACTCTTAGTTCCCGACTGAAAAGAAACACTATATGTAAAAACAGTCAAACAAAATGAAAGAATAAAAAAGGACTTAAAAAAATAGGCCTAGAGATCTGATACTCCTTTCAGTGGTGAAAATGACAAAGACATCCAAGGAAGCTATTATGAGGTCATGGCTATATTTAAAGCCAGAATAATGTACGGTTATCTGGGAATGATATAACCAGAGGGGTCCACTGTATCTGAGATCCAACCCATGAAATGTTACACTTGTTTTGAAGTTTTGGTATGACTGGAGGAGTTTTATAGTCAATATTACAAGTACTGAGCACATTACAAAGCTACTAAATTGATTTACTTTTGACAGCACATTTTCCCATGGGTTAACAGAGGGAAGAGTGTCAGTATAGCTGGAAGTCTGGAACTACATGTGATCCGGGAAACCACAAGCTCCCCAAGGGCACTGACCACTCAAGCGTTAATTTACAGGCCTAGAAAGTATATAGAGACTTACTTCTTTCTGATCCTTAAAATCTAGGTTTAGAAAGGAATGCCTGTGATGTTATGCATCAGCCATGTTAGCAGCATCTTGTTTTTATGCTCAGAGTGACTTGGACTTACTTCTGTTTAAACAAATACAATTACCATTCCATTGGATTCATTTGGTGGAGAATTTAACTTAAAATGTAAGAACAAAAAGAATAGGGGTTGGAGGTGAGCTAGAATTTTACGACTTTCAGTATCATGTGAATACTGCCAACTTATTTTTTTGCCAACTTAATTTTAACCAATATAAAGTTAATAAAATAAAAATAAAATCAGTGTCCAGAATTGTGAATATTGGAATGAAAGTGAGGATCCAGTACTGTTGATTCCCCCCCTTTGAAGCAGAAGAATAGCTTTGCTGAAAAATGAAGTATATCAGGAACTCAAATTTAAGGGAAAATAAAAGACCGACAGGTTCTTTCAACATTTTTCTCCCTTTCTTAGCATATAATTAAATATAACACACATCAGTTTGAATTGTCAGCCATGAACTCAACCATAATCATTTTTAGTTAGGAAAGCATGTTGAGTTCTTCGCTCATGTCTCCCACATAACCCATAGAAGTACTCAATAAATCCTTGTTAAATTTGACTTTTTTCACACTGCAGTAGGATTTAACTAAGTTTGGAAGATCTGCTACACTGGTACCATTTCCAATCTAGACAGAGACCAGAGACTGTCTCATATTTTAATTTCAAATAAAAGTATATTTGCATATTAAATGAGAAAGCAAGCTTTCAGGGAGTTGTTTAGGCACTTCCTCTCGATCCATGCTTTTGAAAAACACGCAATAGAAAACAATAGCTAGAACAGAGGGCAGAAGGCAGTAAGGTCAGAGACGACAGAGGTGGCTTGCAGATGGAGTAGGGGCTTATCAGTAATGAAAACCATTAGGGTTTTTAATCTAGGCGAGATGGAAAGCCAGTGGAGGATTAGAACAGAGGAAACAGAATGTGCACTGAAGAGAGAGAACCAAATACGTGGGAGCTGTAAATAGTTCCGCACTTGGCCATAGCATCACATACTTGGGAGAATCAGGTAAGACATAGACTGGAGAGTGCCTATTGATTTTAAGAGCTCCGGGGTGTTTTTACCAATGTCCTTGGACTGGAGAGAGAAGGAGGCAGGGATCATTGAGTTGAGGGGTGGTTTGCAGAGCCTCAGATCTTTTAGAGGCGTTTCAGGGACCGACTGGATAAGCAGGAGTAGAAGACTGAGTGGGAGGATTCTGTGCTCACCAACACCTCTTCCAACCAGCGAAGTTGTGCTCTTGTTATTTTTTGTCTTAGGATCTCACATAAGTTTTCACTTGAAAAGCAGTGTTCTGCTGCTTTAAAAAAAAAAAGGTGTTAAAAATAAAAATAAAGGGGAAGGAAATTAAGATACCTGTGTGGATGATCCTTTCAAGACAGGTGGCTGAGAAAGGAGAGATGTAGCAGTCCTGGGTGTGGTCGGGGGTGGTGGATCTGGAGACAAGGTAGAAATGTTTCTTTTGTTAAGATAGAACCACAATAAGCTTGCTTTTTGGTTGATAAGAAAGAACTGTTAGTGTGTGACAGTTTCCTAGAAAGGATGATGGGAAATAATGGGTAATGACTGAGGTCCTATTGGAGATAGGAGGGGGTTGAGTCCATAGCAGACATTGATAGATGTGCGGTTTTTTTTCAGCTTAAAAGTGGTAAGGGGAAAAGCTCAAGGATTTCCTTTGATTATTTTTTTTCCCTTTTGGCTTTAAATAAACATTTAAATAAGCACATTTCTTCAGAAAGTTAATTCTCATATCTAGTTATTGTCTTGGTACTTTAGTCAAGATACTAGATTCTTAGATTATTTTTCTCTTTAAGGCATAAACCTTGAGAGGAAGGATCTTGGTTAAGTATGCCATCTATCTTCAAACTCAATTTGACCGAAGATCGACGCTTTTTATGGTTGTAATAGGAAAGTATTGAACAAATATTGAATTCTGCTTTCATCTGCTTTCTTTTGTATAGACTCCCAGGGCAGGCTGAGTCTTTGAAATGCCAAATCACTATTGCAGTCTTCAGGACAGATGAAAAAAATTTATATATTTTTTCCTTAGAATCTCAGGTAAGGAAATTCTATTATCTACTTTAAAACTAACTCTAGGGCTTCTCTCGTGGCACAGTGGTTGGGAGTCTGCCTGCCGATGCAGGGGACGCGGGTTCGTGCCCTGGTCTGGGAGGTTCTCACATGCCACAGAGCGGCTGGGCCCGTGAGCCATGGCTGCTGAGCCTGCGCGTCTGGAACCTGTGCTCCGCAACAGGAGAGGCCACAACAGTGAGAGGCCCACGTACCGCAAAAAAACAAAACAAAACAAAACAAAACAAAAACCTAACTCTAGCCATTAGCAAGGTTTCCAATCAAGAGGAAATTATCTCATTATTAAACTGGTTTTGTGTTGCTGCCAATTTAGTAGATTTCCTCAAACTTCAGGGGAGGTGGAGAGTAGCCACTTACCGTCTTCTGTCTGTACAGAATCATGGGCCACAGAGACCTCACTCTTGCTGCCCAGGTAGCATGCACAGCAAGCACAGTCAGATAATTGCTCCCTCTCATCCCCGTGTCATCCGTTGTTGCTGAAATAGCTGAAATCAACTGTGATTTGGGGCCTGCTACTCAAAGTGTAACATCAGCATTACTTGGGGGTCTTGTCAGAATCTTCTGAATAAGGTTCTTCGAACGGGATCGTTAAGTAATTCATGTGGACATTAAAGTTTAGGAATCATTGCTTTGAGATATCCTTTGGAATCATTACATACAGGCTTGCTGGATTTCAGAATTCCTCTCCCCAATGGGTAGTGCCTTTCTCTTGTGCATCTTTGGATCTCTAGTGCCTAGCACAGTGCCTGGCACTTGGCCCTTTGATTTCCTTTAATTCCGCAGCTCAATCCATGTCTACTGGATGAGTGAGTTACAGAATCAGCACAGTGTCATAGTATAATCCTACTGGCACCGTAAGAAATTCATATGAACAATTTTTCTGAATCTAGCTTTGACTATCATCAATATTTTAGGCTATATATCATGAAATAGAAAATGCTGCTCTAAATTGAGGACCTCTTTATTTCACCTGGAATGGTCTCCTTTTTTATTCTAAGCAGCTCTGCATCTCCACATTCCTATTTTTCTGGGATGCAGCTTGTCTCGTGCTATTTAATCTGTTTTTTTTCTCTCACTTTCCTTTTGTCCCAGGTGACTGATGCAGGTGGAATGAGCCCCTTTTTGAGTTATTCTTGTATCTGTCTTTTCCTTTTAGTGTCACCAAGGTGACTCTTCAGAGGCTTAAGGTGGGTGAAATGAGGAATACAGAGGGCTGTCTTCTTTCATCAATGTCTTCAGGAGGTTTTTCCATGATTGCAACAATAGCATTGATTTTACATGTTGTCTGCTCTGAGCAGTATGATAAATAAGGCCTTAGCATTATAGACAATGTTTTCTTATTTTTAAACTATTTATATGTTTTTATTTCACAAACACTCTACTATTGCATGCTTTGGAAGGAAAAGTGACAATCTTTCCTTAGGACATTTCTGCTTTGCCCTTCTGCTTGTTTCCTTTATAGCCATACTGCAGGCTGTTCAAGTGTAGAAGGTTTTGTGCAATGACGAAGACAAATTATCCCTGCTAGACACAAAGAAAGTTATTTTACCTGTTGCCTCAATTGAAAAGAAACAAAGAATACTGCTTGGCTTTAACTTGTCAGCAAGAGCTCAGGAGAAAGGAATTTCCTAACAAGTTGAAGAGGTGTTTCTAAAACATCTGTCAACACTAAGGTGAGATGAAGATTGGTACCGGTATAAAACAGAGCTCAGTTTTGACCTCCAATTTCACCAAAATCAGTAGGCAAGGCAAATGATAGCTAGAGTGGTGGCTTTGCTAGTCTACTGGGGAGAGAGGCTCAGGTGAAATGTTGAAAAGATTCTAACCTTCAAATGCTTTCAGTGTATTCTTGTTGTGTAGATCTCCTGTGTGTATATTTCCTAGGAGGGGTTAAAGTGGGAGAAGATAAAAGATTTTTTTGTGGTTGCCAAAATTTAGGTAAGAAAACTGGAACTTTAGGAGAGTGAATTGAATAGGCAGTATCCTTGAATCAAATGCAAGATAGTCAAATGTCACTGCAGATCCTTCTCAGGAGAGAAACTGCTCATGCTTTCTGAAGTGATGGCAGGTTGCATTCTGCTGCAAACATCCAGAGCGGGCTCTCCTCAGTGCACATCCGGAAGGACAAAACAGTTCTTAACTGAATAAAAAACACCTTCCAGAATGTCAGTGAAACATGTAGGAGTTGATTTTTAAAATATCTCCTCAATCTTGGAACTCTTAAGTAGACATAGAACAAATATGTTTAGTGAAATCTGTGCTCCAACCCAGAAGCAACCTAGAGAGAGGTAAACTGACATCTCCTTACATTTTTAATTTATATTTTTACTGCAGAAAATGAAAAGCGTTGCATATCTCCCAGTCAGTGAAAGTTTGTGAGTTCTATTTTCTTTTAATGGCTTGTACGTTGGAAGAATGATTCGGAGGTCAGCCTGGGCCAGACTCTACATCTGATCCCTCGGAACCAGGACTTTTTCCCCATTAGCCAGAGTGAGCAACTCTTCCCCCGGCAGTGGGACTATTAAAACATTCTTTTAGATTTGGTTGATTTTAGTCTTGTGATAATATGTTCAAAAAAAAAAAAAAAAGCAGTAATAACGTGTTTTGGCCTCAAATTGTTTTTCTCCTTGACTCCATTCCAACTTGGATTCTTCCCAGGAAGCTTGTCTAGAGGTGTGGAAACCAAAGTATATGCGGTCAAATTTTAGCACTGACTTTAGGTTAGTTAGAGCTCTTTGAGATTGAGTGAGAGAGACAGTGTGAGCAGACTCTGGACAGTTAGAATACAAACTAACCTTACTAACCCCATGCTCTTTTCCTGAGAAATATCTACTGTCTGCATGGAAAAATTACAAATCCTTTTTTTCTTTCTTTTTTTTTTTTTTTTTTGCGGTACGCGGGCCTCTCACTGTTGTGGCCTCTCCCGTTGCGGAGCACAGGCCCCGGATGTGCAGGCTCAGCGGCCATGGCTCACGGGCCCAGCCGCTCCGCGGCATGTGGGATCTTCCTGGACTGGGGCACGAACCCGTGTCCCCTGCATCGGCAGGTGGACTCTCAACCACTGCGTCACCAGGGAAGCCCTCTTTCTTTTTTTTAATCGCACACTCCTTTTAGAAGTTAACTTTTCTCTTAATGCCACAGCTCAGGTGATCTATGACACATGCTTATTTCAAGGTTCATCTCTCTGTAACTCATTAGGCAAAGGACATTTCAATCTCTCAGAGTCCTTCATCTCTTCAGGGGAAGAAAGGGGAAGGAAAGGCCTCCTTTAAAATAGTAAATGAGGGCATTTGTGGAGAGACAAAAATATTTTTTAAGGCCTTTTTTTGTCACTTAGCTCAGTTTTAAGGCCATTAATCCTTTGATTTATGTTTGGGGGTAAGAGAACAAAGGAATCAAACTCAGTTGGAGTTGGTTTCCACATGGATTATCAAATACAGACATCAGAACATCTGTAATTGCACGTTTGTGTAGCCTGTTGATAAAGGGAGAGAGCTTTGTGCTATGATTCCCTGACTCCTTCCACCTATGTCTTCTCAAACTGATTTTAGCACTTACTTCCAAAACCAGGTGAAGTATCAAAATAGTTTCAAGGAGACCGGTGACAGTTCAGAGTGATCAGTGGCAGGGACTTGTGACAGTCTTCCCTTGCCAGTGTCCACTACCCTCCCACGGAGCTGGTGCCTTCTAAGCCCTTCTACTGTGCTTGCTGATTTCTCCTAATGCCATCCTAGTCATGTTGCTTTGAAGTAGCTTGGTCATCCTCCATCTCCTCTAACTCCAGGATGAGAACAGCTGCACTACCTTTACTCAGGACCTAGTGTGTCCAAGGGCTTTAAGTAATACATGCTGAATTAACAAGGAGGAAACAAAGAAACGGGACTGACAGAAAAAGTGTGGGAGGCATGTAGACTTTGAGAAGTGCACTTAGCTCACTTCCAGAAATAGAAAAGGAGAGAAAACCAAGCCTTTGATTGAACAGGTTTTTTTCTCATTCTACATAACAACTCCTACAAGTTTGATTCAGTGATCTATTTGGGAGGTAATATGGACATGGCTATTTGGAGGCCCATAGGAGGTAGCCTGCCAGCTAAGGGCAAGGCTTCTACGCATGACTTGCACACATTCCATAAGATACTAGACAGTTAGAATCCAAGGCTTTGTGTTAGTCTCCTTTCTCCTTTGCCATAGGCTTGAACAAGGCAGCAGCCCAGTTTTCCAATCTTGTTATTCTTTCTTGTCCCAGGGTGCTACATTCCAGCCTGGTTCTCAAAGCCCTTGCCTCTGCTTTGCTTCCTCCAAGCAGCTGTCCTTCTTGCTAATTTCTTTGACCTCCTCAACTGTACCAAAGTTGTCTGTCTGCTGCACTATCCAAGTCGATTTGTGCAGTGAGTAAAGACGCAGACTCTCTGTTAGTGCTCTCAAATATGTATGCAAGAATGCTGGGACAGTAGGCTGTCTTCAGGGTCAGGCAGTGAAGCAAGTAATTCCCTGGAATGTTTTCCAAGATTTAAGTGTTAAAGTCCAGTTTCTCATTAATGGCTCTGAATGGTTATGATTGGAATTTTAAAATTCTTCTCTCTCTCTCTCTCTCTCTATCTCTCTCTCTGTGTGTGTGTGTGTGTAGGGGCAGGGTGGAGGCATTGGCAGTATGAGCGATGGGGGTGAAAACTGTGATTTCAAGATATTTGGGCTCTAAAGGCAAAAACTAGAAATAAAGTATCTTGCAAGGAAGAAAAAATGAAAGATAACCATGAGTTATATATTTCTAGGGCAATGCAGTTTTCATTTATGATTTGCTTAATAAACATTCACTGAGACCTTTTCTGCATCAGCTGCTGTGCTAGGCACTGGACAATAAGATATAGAACTTACCCTGTGGAGGCAACTGCCTCAAGACAGGCTATTCAATATGATGCAGTGAATTCTGTAGTGGAAATACTTGTGAAGCACTATTGAAGAATAAGCATTAGATTGTAAACTTATTGAGGGCAGGGCCTGGGTCAAATTTACTTTTGTGAGCTCAGCCCTTAGCTCAGCGCTTGGCACATAGTAAGTATTGTACTTGATAAATCTTTAATAATTAATTAAATGAATGAATGTTGTCCCTCTGTTGATATCAATTATTTCCCTCCTGTTGTTTTGTCAACTGTCTCTCATTTTGATGTGTAGCTTTTTGTTTGTGAAACTTTTATAAATGTTTTGTATTTCCTCTATATTTCAGTCTTTATCTGGCAGCTCATTTTAAATCAATGGTATTTATTGAAGAATGAATTTGTGGCCATTCAGTGCCTCAGCTTGCTATATTTAGAGTAAGCAGGTTGAAAGTTTATTGGGGTAAAGAGAACAATTTTCAGATGTCAGTGTGATACAGATGACCTTCACATGTGGTTCTCACATTTGGTTGGGATGATGTAGGGAAAGAAGGCTAAAGGAATACTTTGGGTCACTCTTTAAAAAGGCACAATTAAGGGCTTCCCTGGTGGCGCAGTGGTTGAGAGTCCGCCTGCCGATGCAGGGGACATGGGTTTGTGCCCTGGTCTGGGAAGATCCCACATGCCACGGAGCGGCTGGTCCTGTGAGCCGTGGCCGCTGAGCCTGCGTGTCTGAAGCCTGTGCTCCACAACGGGAGAGGCCACAACAGTGAGAGGCCCGCTTAAAGACACAATTAAAAAAAAAACACGCAGTGACATTCATGCCAATATAAAGTGAAACTTTATTCTTGATGAAATGGTCGGGTATCTTGAGTCAGATAACAAAGAGTAACATCCTCCTTCACCAGTTTTAGAAATTATAAAATATTTTATAAATATAAATCTATCTATCTATCTACCTACCTATCTATCAGAATAAGAAATGAACATTCACTCAACTTAGAAATAGCAAATGTTTGCTACATGTCCCATTCCCCCTCACTCTGGGCCTCTCCCCTGTTTTATCCCCTATTACTCAAGGGTAATCACTATCCTGAAAGTGGAGCATGGATAACTAAGTTGTGGTATATTTATGAATGGAAATCATACAGTAGTGAAAAAGCATGAACTACTGATTCACATGTCAGTATGACTGATTCTCAAAAACCCTGCTGAGTGAAGAGCAAGTCATAGAAAAATGTATACAATGACACCATTTATATTAGCTCAAATTCCAAAATCATATAAAATGCAACAATATGTCATTTGCAGATGCATAAATATATAGTAAGATTGTAATAAAAACCCATCATTTTTAAACATTAAATTTTTCTTAAAATTTTCTTTGATCTCTAGAAGATATTTGTGGTTACATTAGGCCATATTTAAGCAAACAGAAAGACACCTTTATTCATTATGCTGGATGAATGGATAGGATGGAATTCCTATGGACAAATTAAATGAAAATTTAGTAGCTTCAGGGATTATTCACCTATTATTTGGGTTTTGTCTCACATTTAAGCAATATCACAGGATGTTTCTCAAAGGTACACCTACTTGCTATAGTTCTTTTTCTAGAGCTATTAAACTTAAAACATCAGCCTAAAGGCTTCAATGACTGATCTTCACTTTGGCTCATTATATTTGTGGTGAACTTTTTAGAAAACTAGACAACTATTTAAGGTAATCCTTAACTAGTAATAGTGTGAACAAAATAGAGGAAATATCGAATAATGAGTAGACTGGAGCAGAAAAACACAGGTTATTAGTTCAGTGTAAATTGCCTTATAAATGAAATGTTTAAAATACTTTCATGTGCCAAGCTCTGTGATGTGTCCTTCTCTTCATTAATCTTTACAACCCCTTTAAATTAGACATTATTATCCTTGCTTTGCAAATTAGGATATTGATACTTGGAGGGATTAAATTACTTGTCAAAAGTCATAAAGTTGGTACATGACAAGGCCAGGCTTCTAGCTCAGATTCACTTGATTTTTCAACTCCTTGCTTTTTCCAAAAACATTTCTTAAAGAGGAATAAAATGAGCTTGATTTTAGGTATGGGGTGTGCTCTTGATTAAAGTATCAAGTGAAATAAATAAATGCCAATTTAGAAATATTGGAGCATCCTGGTCAAATCATCATATAGATAGGAAGCTGTTATCAATTAAATAGTTTTTTATTTATCTGCCAAAATATGTAGCCCTGAGACCTAGACACTTACAGGACCAGGGCTGAGATGTGGAATCAGAAGATCTGCGTTCCTCTCTGTCAGTAATTAGTTGGAATCATGATGGCACATTAAGCGTCTGATGATCAATTTATTCATCTGTACAATGAGAATAATAATACGTGCTCTTATTTGCTGTTTGTTTATTCATTCTCTTTTATCCTCAATTCCACGTCCGTTCCCTTCCCCCTCAATCTTATAGGCACCCATTCTAATGTGGTTGATGTTCATCCTTATATTTGTGTTATAAAATCTGAACTGAAATTTCATGTGTGTGGTTGTCATTAGGACTCTCCATTGTACTCTGATTTCCCCCTTCTAGGTAGGCTCCCTTGAGATTGGGCATGGCCATGTGACTTGTTTTGGCAATGAAACATCTATGTAATTAATGTGTGTCATTTCTGAGTGGAAGCCTTTGAGAACCAGGGCATGATTCACCTCACTTCCTTCTCCTACTGAGGTAGCCGGTGGTGGTTCTAGATGGTACATGGTCCATCAGCCTGAGCCCCTACATAAGGACAATGCTTGATAGAGTGTACATATATTTTTAATTTACATTAATGGTAAATTCACTGTTTTATACTGTTTCAGTGTTGCTAGTCAGCACTATCTCAAGATATTTAATACCATTTATATAAAATGTGAAAACATTAAAAAATACTATGCACATTTTATGGATACACATGCAGACATATTCCTAAAGTATACCTCAAGCCTAGGCATATGAGGCAGGTGATACACCTGGGAAACTAAACCAGAGGAATTGACCTTTGATTTACACTTACACTAAGCTTCATAAATGTACAGAGGTTGTTGACAGCTTCTTGCACAGGCAAGTAGCCCTGTGTGGAGGGGGACTTGAAAATTACCGTCAGGAATTCTTACCTTAATCTTGAGCATATAGGGAGCTGGGAGAAGTGTAAGGTCTAGGGAACTTATCCTTACAATGGGGACTTAAATATGAATAGCATGGATTTTTTTTTTTTTTTTTGCGTTACGCGGGCCTCTCACTGTTGTGGCCTCTCCCGTTGCGGAGCACAGGCTCCGGACGCGCAGGCTCAGTGGCCATGGCTCACGGGCCCAGCCGCTCCACGGCATGTGGGATCTTCCCGGACTGGGGTACGAGCCCGTGTCCCCTGCATCGGCAGGCGGACTCTCAACTACTGCGCCACTGCGCCAAGGGAAGCCCCCTGGGAAGCCCCCTGCTTCTTTGATGACACTGGTGGGTACTATGCCTCAGCCCTGCAGGATAAAAAAAGGGTTGAAACATTGCCAATATTACAAACAGCCACTAACCTAAGCCAAGGGATGTCTTCTACTGATAACTAAGGCAAGATACGGATTTTCATTACATTGCTATTAGTAATTGTCTGTTGGTACAGTGCACTGTGTCTATTCCAATGACCTGGGCAACCTTGATTTGTTTCTGTAACTTTATATCCACCCTAAGCGATGTTCTGAAGGTGAGTTTCTTTGTCTTGGTTTAAACTTTTTATTATTTTTATTATTTTTTAAAAGATTTATTATTTATTTATTTTATTTATTTTTGGCTGCATCGGGTCTTAGTTGCGGCATGCGGGATCTTCGTTGAGGCATGGGGGAATCTTTCGTTGTGGCGCACAGGCTTCTCTCTAGTTGTGGCATGAGGGTTTTCTCTCTAGTTGTGGCGCGCAGGCTCCAGGGTGCATGGGCTCTGTAGTTTGCGGCACGCAGGTTCTCTAGTTGAGGTGCGCAAGCTCAGTAGTTGTGGCACGCTGGCTTAGTTGCCCCGCGGCATGTGGGATCTTAGTTCCCTGACCAGGGATCGAACCAGCGTCCCCTGCATTGTAAGGCGGATTCTTTACCACTGGACCGCCAGGGAAGTCCCTAAACTTTTTGAAGTCCCAGCTGTTGTCTAAATAAAGAGTAACCGCGCTCTGCTTGTCCTGACGTAGCTGGGTCTTTCAGGTCTACGTCGCTCATCTGCGGTTCATATAGTGGAACTTATGAAGCTGATTCCGTTCTAGGTTGCTGCTCAGAATCTTCCCCCCTCCCATGAGGAGAGGATGGTCCGTCCATCAGATACCTGCTGCTTGTACTTGCCTACCCCCCACTGTCTCTGGCCACCTGCATATGGTGACGTTCCTTATTCTCCTCCTGCTCTGTTGGCCTTGAGTCTTCTTCTCCATTTTCATCTCAGATAGCTACCCCCCGCCTTTTACTCTTGTTGGGGTAAAACTTCCACTTCTAGGTTTTGTCCCAACCTTGTTAGAGTATGATCCAAAGACCAGCAAACGTCAGCAACACCTGGGCTTATTGTACATCGACTATCAGGCCCCACCCTAGACCTACTGAATCAGAATCTGCATTTTTAAAGAGACCCCCAGGTGATTCATATGCACATTAAAGTGTGAGAAGCTGCTCTAAACTCCATCCTCTCATTCTGGGCTCTGTGTTAGTGTTCTATCAGCTAGAGGACTATCATGAGAGGTCTTTTCATGAAGTAAGGAATTGTGTGTTGTCATTTGCACTGTATTTGTGTGGTTTTTTGTTTCTGTTTTTCCTCTTGGGTGTGTCTGATTCATTTGTTACCTGTTTAGAACCTGATATTATTAAAACTCTGATGAAACTGCTTATGCATGCACTTGTACTTGTTAATTAGTACACTGGTTTCTTTCTCTCTCACACACACACACACACATTTCAAGGAGGGCTTTGGCTAGAAGAAGAGTTCTATCTCAGATCCACACAGCACAAAGACGCCTTCAGAAGTAACAGACTAGAACACTCTATTAAAGGTCTCATGATGTATTTTCTACTCACCCTCAGAATACAGAAAGCTTTTGTTTCTAGTTGATTTTGCAGCTCTCTCAGTGCTTAGTCCGGTGTGTGAGCTGCCTAGGGTTGCATGTTTTATATTTAGGAGATATTCTCTCCTCGTATTCATTGGATTTAGCTGATTGTTTGTAATCTGTCTGACTCATGCTTGATCTAATTTATATTTTTATTGTAAACGCTTGAGAATCTTACGTAATCATTTTCTCTGCCATACTGTTGCTAGCATTATTTTTAAATCAAATTTTCTACAGGACAGTAACGTTTAAATTATTGCATTCAAAGTATTCTTATGGAAAGAAATTCAGAGAACACTATGTATGGAGATCTGATGGATTACTTGATACTTCCATTTGTTAGTTCTCTTGAGGGAAAAAAACCCTAATTTTCTGCAATCACTCTGTCAGCTCTCAATTTGCATTAATGTGATAAGCGTCTCAGTATTGAATTGGGTTCCATTTTATGTGCACCATTTAAGTCTGTGAACAAAGAACATTACACCAACCTCAATTCCAACTTTAGGAGATTTCAATTAACATGAGTACGTTACTTCTGAGAATCGCCCATATCTCAGGGCCGTGTAGTGCAGATCTTACTGTGCTGTTCTTTTGTTGGTTTCAATCTGTGAAGAACTCGGGACCCTCACTTCCCTGCCTCCATTGGCCTCTTGCTGCCCGGATTGTTTTCCTTCTCCTCTGGCAGCTCCTGCTCTGCCTCATCTCTTGTTCTTAGGCTCATCTTCCTCTACCTAGGCATGGATTTAGACAATTCCTTAACTTCAATCCTAGACCTCCTTCTTATTCACTGCATAGTCTCTCTCTAGGCAATATCATCCATTTCCATGGCTTCAAAGACACCTATGTGTAGATGATGTATAGATGCCTTTTTTTTTTTCCTTTTTCTTCCAACCTTTCATCTGAGCACCAGGCTTAAATATCCAGTGCCTACATATATCTCCACTTGGATGATTCAAGGAGAAACTCAAACTCAATATGTCTAAAACTGAATTCATGATTGTCCCTCCATATCTACATGTAGCTGGGGAACCTCTGTGCAAATTCCTTTGGGTTTGTGTTCTCCCTTGGCTTTTATGAGTTGTGGGATGAGACTCTCTTTAACCGTTACTGGACCACTGAAGGAAACGCTAAAGGAAACGCTTTCCCAAGCTGGAAAAGGGTGAAGCAGAAGGACAGGTGCGGTTGGTGCCTGTCCCACATATTCTTACCTGTCCCAAAGTCACTTGCAGAGGGTTCCTATGTATGCCAATGACTTCCTTTGCCTCTCTGTCTGAGTGCTTTCTGTACACCCAAAGCAGTACTTCAGGAAAGTTGGGAAGGTTGGGGATTTAATACCCTGGGAACAACCCTTAATCAAAATGAAATTGGAGTTGGTAGATGAATATCTCAGTTTCCTCACCTCTTGGAAGGAGAATTTTGAGCTGTGTTTCTCACCTTCTTCCAAAGGTCCCCAGCAGGCTCGGATCCATGGCCCACAGCAATAACCCACCCATTAATGCACACTTTACTGGTTTTCCATTATTTCCTCTCTCACTTCCTCACTCCTCCCCTGAGCTTCTTGGTATCATCTCCAAAATGATGATTTTTCACAGAATTATTTTATTGGGATGTGCTTTTGAGGAAACTCAGACTAAAGCATTCAGTATCACTGAGGACCAACAGCCCACAGTGATGATCTCTTGCTTCCCTTTCCTCCAGTTAACGTGTTTTGACTAAACTCTGTATGGGTGAGGTCACTGAGCATGCCCTTACCCAACATTTGGGCATTTGGTCATGGAAACAGCACACAAAAGTGAGCTGGTGTGTTTGGCTGAAGAGTGTACATGTGAGTTTCTTGGCATTAGGTATAATCATTAGTAAAAGAACCTTAAAAAGGTAAGTAACCACGGCGGCTGGCGCTCGGCGGCGGCGGGCTGCGGCCGGGGATGCTCCAACGGGTGCGATGGCCCCTGCCATGCAGCCGGCCGAGATCCAGTTCACTCTGCGGCTGGCGTCCCACGAGAAGGGCATCCGGGATCGGGCGGTGAAGAAGCTGCACCAGTATATCAGCGTGAAGACGCAGAAGGAGACAGGAGGTTTCACCCAAGAAGAACTTCTGAAAATATGGAAAGGGCTCTTCTATTGCATGTGGGTGCAGGATGAACCCCTGCTACAGGAGGAGCTAGCGAACACTCTTTCCCACCTCATCCATGTTGTTAACAACTCAGAGGCCCAGCACCTGTTCATCCAGACCTTCTGGCAAACCGTGAACCGGGAGTGGCCAGACATCGACGGGCTGCGCCTGGACAAGTATCACATGCTGATCCGTCTGGTCCTGAGGCAGTCCTTTGAAGTTCTGAAGCGAAACGGCTGGGAAGAAAGCCGAATCAAGCTCTTCCTGGACGTCTTGATGAAGGAGATCCTACATCCTGAGAGTCAGTCTCCGAACGGAGTGAAATTCCACTTCATTGATATTTATCTGGATGAACTGTCCAAGGTGGGAGGGAGAGAGCTGCTGGCCGATCAGAACCTCAAGTTTATTGACCCATTCTGCAAGGTGGCCGCCAAGACTAAGGAGCAGACTCTGGTACAGACTATAGCTAGGGGTGTTTTTGAAGTCATTGTAGATCAGTCTCCTTTTGCACCTGAAGAGACGGTCGAGGAACAGAAAACCAAAGTGGGTGACAGTGACCTCTCTGAGGAAGAGACGTCTGGAAATGAGATGACATGGAGAAAAGCAATCAGTAGAAAGAAAACAGCACTGGGCAGATATCACTCCAGAAAAGAGGGAGTCGGTGAGGAAGGCAGACGGGACGGCAGCGGAAGCGTGGAGGACGCCGGGCTGCTTCTCCAGTTTGACTACAAGGCAGTTGCTGACCGACTCCTGGAAATAACCAACAGGAAGAACATCCCTCCCTTCAACAGGAAACGTCTCTCCAAGCTAATCAAAAAATTCCAAGATCTTTCTGAAGGCAGTATCTCTCACCTCAGTTTTGCTGAGGACACTTCTGCTGACGAAGATGACCAAACCCTCAGTCAAGGGAGGCATAAGAAGAAAGGGAACAAACTTCTGGAGAAAACAGACATGGAAAGAGGGAAAGGAACCAAGTTCTCTCCTGCCGAGGAAGAGGAGAGTGCAGGCAGTATTCCAAAGAGAAAAAGGAAAAAGAAGAAGAAGAACCGCCTCCGGCCTGAACACTTACGGCCCGGTGGTGAGGCCATGTGCCTGGAGCAGAATGGCAGCCGGCAGCCTGAGTCCGGTCCCGGAAGAGCCCAGGAGGCGAGTGCGGCTGAGCTGGGGACGGTGGCCACATCCTGCCCCCGGGAGCAGAGTGGCTTGGAGCACGCCTCCGTGCACAGCAGGAGGAAACGACTGAGGAGGAGGAGCCTGAGGGTCCAGGTGGAGAGCCTGGAGGGAGCGGCCCCGGCTGGTGGCGCCCCAGTCCTGAAGAGGAAGCGGGAGCTCGGGGCCCTCCTGGTCAACGGCAGCGGCCCGCCCACGCTGGCCTGGCCCCTGCCCCGGAGGGAGGGCCCTCCAGCGAGCCCAGCAGACGGAGGGGACTGCCCTGCCGTCCTGCCCCAGGGCGGGAAAGTGAAGAAAAGGAGCGGGGAGTCCGGCGGCCTTGACCTCTACCACCTGTCTGCTCAGAAAGCTGCCATTTTGAAAAAGAGGAAGAAAATGAAAGAGATGTCAAAGTTGGCGGAGCACAGAGGGGTCAAGCTCGTCCAGGCTCTGGGGAGCAGTGGGGCGCTCAGCCCTTTGAAGAAGCAGCTGAGGACCCAGAAGGACTTCGTGAAGTTTGACGCCTCGTCCTCCCCGAAGCCCCTGTTCTTCAGGAAGGCCAAAGGCAGCGGGGCCGCCACCTCGCCAGGCCCCGGGCTGCAGCCACACAGGACGTCGTCCAGCTCCAAGAAGGTGACGTTCGGGCTGAGCAGGAACACGACGGCGGAATTCAAGAAGACGGACAAGAGCATCTTGGTCAGTCCCACGGGCCCCTCCAGGGTGGCCTTCAACCCCGAGCAGAGACCCCTCCACGGGGTGCTGAAGACCCCCAGCAGCTCGCCGGCCAGCACGCCCCTGGGCACCAAGAAGCCGCTGGCCAGCACGCCAAAGAGGAGGCCGACGGCTGTAGACTTCTTCTAGGGTAGTCAGTCCTTTCACAGACTGCTTTTGTACAGAGTATTCTATAAATTATAACGTTTTAAAGGTGGGGCCTTTTTATTGTTTTATAAATTCCCATGAGTTGTGTGTACGAGGTCCTGGGTGAGCCGCGGGGCCGCGGGCGCCTGGGTTGAGCTGCTGCTGCAGACGACGTTCGTGCTCGGGCTCTCCGCTCCCCGGGTGTTCCCAGCTGTGGGCGAACTCAGGGCCCCCCACCGTGGCGGCGAGGCCCGTGGGCTGAGAGCACGCTGCCCGGTGCCCCTGCACTGATGCTGCGTGCGGTGGCATCCCGGGGCTCAGTTCCTCGCCAGCCCCGCCCAGCGCGTGTGGAACTGCCAAGCGAGTCTGGTTTTCTGGTGGTCTTGGGTCTAACAGTCTGTCTTTTTTCTTTTTCAAAGCATGTAGGGCTTTGTTCCCGTGTTCTGGGGGTGTTTGGCAGTTTGGGGTAGAGGTGACTTGTAACCACATCAGCAATACCGCGCTTTTTCTACGCGCTCGCAATGCGTGCTCAGCGGGGGTGACCCTGCGAGTTGGGGGCACTGGGGCGGGAGAGAAGAGCCTCTGCCCTCGGGGGTCAGACACTTCCTTCCCTCTGCCTTGGCCTGGTTTCCTCCCTGGTTTCCTACCTCTGGGCCAGCCTAGGGTGTCCTCCCTGGGCGCCCGGGTCCTCGTGCTGTGTGAGCCGACACCCTCCATGGCTGGCGGCCCCAAGAGCAGCTTCCCCATCTTCAGTCCCAACTCACGTCTTCAGAGGCGTGGCCGCCGTGTCTGAAACCTGGGTTCCTGCTAGAAGGCAAAAGAAGCAGCCTTTAAGAACTGTCTGTGCTTATTTATTTGTTCGTAGCTATCTTTTTTCAAATGTCGAAGCTTGCACTTACAGATTTTTATAAAGCTCTAATTTTAGTTAATTACAGCAATCAGGGGTGGAAGGCACTCAGACTTCAGTTGGAAAAACAGAAATGCAGCTTAGAGCAGTGCTGGCTAGGTGATTGATCTGTCTTGGGAAGCTGTGTCTGTCCCTCGAGCCTGAGTGGCAGGTGGGACACAGACCCAGAAACCTTAAAGAAGCCCCTGGGGCCCCTCCCGGCTCTGTCTGGAGTTTACAGCCCTAAGGAGGTGGTGCAGAATTTGCGGGGGACATAGTTTCAGCTCTTGGCTCTGGGGACCTCGGGCCTTCTCCCTCCCCCTGTGCAGGAGCCCCAGTTTCTCACCACAACCCAAGCCAACCCCCTTCGCTACTCCCCAGCAGAGGACCCCAGCGTTGCTGCGACTTGGGGTGACAGGGCCTCACTGGGGTTGCAGGGCTGATGTGACTTTGGTTTCCTCGATCATGTGATCAGGGTGGGATCCTCTGCAAAGACCACAGCTGACAACTTGCAGGTCAGGTGGGCTGGCCTGTGGGGGCCCTGGTGAGAAGGAGGATGTGCGAACTTTGCTCTTTGCCCGCTCTCTAATAAAGCTTTATCATAATCAGGCCACGAGAAAAGAAACCATTAACATCGTGCTGTTAAATAGTCATTGTAACCTTGTGGTGGTTGCATGGTTTTTAGTGTGCTGCCTTTGATATAATCCATCGAAACCAAAACTGATAGTGTGAAAAGGTTAGATTTGAATACTCAGATATTTTTACCTTTTTGTTTTTAAAAAAATTGTTTCGTTATCCTTGGTCAAATTATTTTTCTAACAGTTTTTATTTCAGCGTTCAGGATGGGTCATATAGCCAAATGGGCCGTATAATCCAACGATGTTAAGATGTCTTAGCAAGACATCTAACGGCAAAAATGGCTCGTTTGTCCTGCAATTGAGGGCGGGGGCTTTCTTCCTCGCTCTGATACGTCATCTGTCACTCCTGAGGCCCCAGTGGGGCGTCCTGGGCACGTCTTGCCTGGGGACTGGAGCCCAGGAGTGACAGTGTGTCTTGGATTCCATCTCTCCTTCTCTGAATCTGTCCTGACTTACTCCATTTTGTGGGTAAGCTCAGTAGGTTTACTGTGGCTTATTTCTAATGCCTAAATTTTGGCAACAAAGAAAGAAAAAATACAATTTTTTAAAATTCTCATTCCATACACTCCAAGAATGTATCACATGAGGAAAATGTCTTTAGAATACCAGTTTTCTATTGGATGCATGTTATTTTCCTAGCTCAAGTTGCCAGGGGGACTTGGAAGTCCAGAAAAGGAAATAATTTAAATTAATGCTGGTGATCTTACAGTCTTTTGTAAAATGATCATCTTCCCTCTTACCCCACAGGACTGATCAGTTTTGTACAATTTGGTATCACACTGTGCAAATGTATTATCCTTTCTAACTTTTGCTGAACTGAAAGCACAAAGAAAAGCATAAAGAAAATCGGGAAGCAGTACTAGTGTTGGAAGGAATATGGAATTGAATCTGTCTTTTGACCAGTGTGTGTGTGTTTTCTCTGAATTTTCCTGGCTGCTGGCGAGGCCTGTTTGTTCACAGTAGTTTTGGATCCGTGTCTGCAGGGTCGTCAGTGCTCATCAAAGCCAAATCCAATAAAAAATCAGTCTTTGCCCTCGGGGGGAAAAAAAAAAAAAGGTAAGTAACCAGAGTGACAGCTCCTGGCCATCACTATTACATGGCTCTCTTCCAGCATAGTGTTGCCCAATAGCAATGTCTACAGTGATGGAAATGTTCTATATCCACACTGGCCAATTTGGTAGCCAGTGGCTAATTAGCACTTGAAATGAGACTAATATAACTGAGGAATTGAATTTTAAATTTTATTTAATTTTAAGTAATTTCAATGTGACTGATATGTGGGATGAGACTCCCTTTAGATGGTTACTGGACCGCTTCATTTTGGACCATGAAGTTCTAATGCTTCCCACCTAAACGAGTGGTGGTGCTTTCACTGCATGCTGTGTAAGTCAGAAAACTGAGAGTCCACCCTGACTGTTCCCTCTTTCTCACATCCAGTATACAATCACAAGGTCTTATTAACAACCACAAATTATCTCTAATCCCTTGGCCTCTTTCTATCCTCCCTGCCACCACTGAAACCCAAGCTACCATTTTCTCTCACTTTGACTACCAGAGTAGCCTTCTAGTATTTCTCCCTATACTCACTCTTGACTTTCTTTCACCTATTCACTACACTGTAGCTTTTCAAAATGCAAATAATCATCACCACGTTGAAACATTTTAATGGTTTCAAATTGATTTGAGATTAAATTCCTGCACCCTTAACATGGCTTGTGGAAGCCTTGTATGGCCCTTCCTACCTTTTTGGTATTTGGGGATGAATTCCTTATGAAGCAAAATACCAGGAAATGGCAAAATTTTTATTTACTTCATTCATTAATCTACTAGTGTTCCATCTTTGTTATGAGAAAAAAACAACTTTACATATATGTATCTTCAGGTACCCCACTCAAGAGTATTAATATTTTAAGGAAGATGATCTACTATGCCAGTTAGGGGTTTGTTTTTTACATGCTAACAGAAGAAAGCTCTGATAACCTAGTGTGTTGGTGATGCTGGAAGGGTTAGTGGTGGTGATGGGTGAGAAAATACTTATAAAAATGGAAGAAAAATGAAAATGTTTTGGGAATAGTGGGTTCAGAAGGGAATGAGAAAGACAGGAACTGAAAATGAGGTAGGCAAAATTTGAGAGATGAGGAAATCAACTTTCCTAATAATCTTTAAAAAGGAAGAGAATTCCCAAGTGAGATAGAGGAGGGTCTAGGATGGGTGAAGGTTAGCAGATGCCTGTTAGAGCCTTAACCTAGGTGAGTGGAGTTGTAGTTTAAGCAGAATAGGGAGAAAACCCTTGTCAATGGATTTATCCTAGAGAATAGTAGCCATGAAAGAGTTTCATCTTGAATTTAAGGGAGTTGACCTGGGGCCATATTGAAAAAAAATATATATATATAATAGCTATAGCTATATCTATATATCTTTATTTCACTGGAAGAATAAAAGAGAAATGAAGAGAAAAATAGATCTGATGTAAAAGAAAAAGTACTACATAGAAAAGACAATAAGGAATTAAGAGAGCCTTTTTACTAGAAGGGGAGTAAAATAGGAAAACAAACAATGATAATCTAGAAGAGAGAATAAAAGTAAACTTGGGTTACACAAACTGGGCTTATATGTATGTATTTAATTTATTTGATTTCTATATAGTTTGAACTTCAACAAAATTCTATCATAATGAAAATAGGTATACATGAGATAACAGTACACACGTAATCTTTCAGGGGTTACTGTGGGGAAACCCTAGGAGGTGCTTTTATAAGAGCAAAGAAACTGACTTTTAGGGAGGAATTTCCTGAGAACCTAAATAGTAGCCACAGAGTATTTCTTAGCGAGACAAGATGAGAAGGTAACCTTTCCAGTACATTTCCCATATCCATATTCTAGTTCATGCCAGTTGCCATGGTTTCCTTAGCCCCTAGTATCCTTCAGGGCAGCAGCCCATCCTCCTGAGGCAGTGGCCTGAGTTCCAGTCCAGAAGTCAGCTCTCCATCCCTTCTTCTTCAAAAAACTTATTTCCTTGCCTCTTTCCTGCAGGGCCTTTCAGGGGAATGACTTATGATTAATAATTTAATCATTAAATAATCTATAATTACCAATTAATTTTTATACTGTTAACTGTGTTTTCCTACCACTCAAAGGAAGTCATATTTAAAGAGGTGCATCCTCGAGACATCAATACCTTAACGTAAAGGAAAGAATCAATAAAGAAAATCTCTGACCCAGAGGGTGTCAGTGCTGAGACTGGGAGGCTGAGAGGTTCACATACCAAATCACATGTGCATCAGTCAGCCTCTTGAGAACCAAACCCAGCTGCAACTACACAGCCAACTATCACTTTATTAACAGGACAATATTATTCCAAGAAATTCTTGTTTAGGAAAATGATATTACAAATAATTTTATTACTTATTTCAAGAACTTCTGAAAAATCCATTTTTCTGAACAATGGACCACTCAGCTAGCTTCCTTATCCCTTCTCAGCACACTAGATCTCTCTATGAGTTTCACCTAAGAACGGACCACTCCTCAAGACCTCCTCCCAAATCTCACCTCACTCCACCTGTCCTAACAATGTTGTCATGACCTTTGTCCAACCCCAGTCAAGCTCTGTCACCCCACCTTCCACCAATGAAAAATTCACCTAAACCAGACCTCAAACCTCATAAGTATCTTTTGTCTTGTCTTTTTCAGCTCCCCTCCAGGGTACTGCAGAACTCTCTCAAGGTAGTGGTCCTCCTTACTGCAGTAAGCAATAAACTTGTCTTTGCTTCAGCCACAGGTTTTTGGGGTAGTATTTTTGGGGAATCGGCAGTTGACACACTGGCCTCCAGTGGGTGTTATAAATAGTGTTTTCAAAAATGTCACCCATCAGATACTGTCTGGATATGATGTGGATTTTCTTAATAGAAAGGTGCAATGTTTGGAGATGCTCGTGGACTTCCCAGTAGAAGACCTGGGATTAGAACACAGACATCTCAGCTGCTCAGGAACTATCTTAGAAGCCAGCAAAGAGTCTCCACTCACCTATAACCCGTGAGCACATTGCAGTGAAAGCTTTGAGGCATCAGAACTCTATTTTACTCTCATTTTGTCCACTACTAACTATTGCCAGAAGAGATTTCTGTATAAGTATATACAGAAATGATGAAACATATTGGGTGTTTATGAAGGGTGAAAATGTGTTAATACACCAAATGTCTATGTACTGGTTTGTTTATAGTTAGCACTTAGGGTAATGTCTTCATAGAAAGCATAGACCTATTAGAAAATTCACTAGGGCCCATTAAGATGTTTAAAGAGATGGGTTTAATGATTGCAAAGAGTATCATATTCACACAAGTGCCATTTCTATTGCAAAGCATGAATGGTTTCCTGAGAGCAAAAGGAAGTTTTATTTAACTTTTTGGGATAGCCAGTCCTCCGTAATCAAAATGTGGCCTGCCAAGTCCTCAACTTTCTCTTCTTATTGTGTAAATACTTCTATGTCAGCTGATGCAATTCTGAAAAGTGCACTTACTGCTGATTTGAAAATGCCCCATGCTTATTTATATCAGATTTTGTGACTTAGCTAGAAACTAGAAGGACCACTGACCATGAAGTGGTTTTGAAAATTGATTTATAATTTTGACTTAGGTTGCAAGATGGAACAGGGACATTTTCTATTTTTTTTTATTTAGAAAATTTAATCAGTTATACATATACATATGTTCCCATATCCCCTCCCTTTTGCATCTCCCTCCCGCCCTCCCTATCCCACCCCTCCAGGCAGTCACAAAGCACCGAGCTGATCTCCCTGTGCTATGCGGCTGCTTCCCACTACCTATCTACCTTACATTTGGTTGTGTATATATGTCCATGCCGCTCTTTCGCTTTGTCACAGCTTACCCTTCCCCCTCCCCATATCCTCAAGTCCATTCTCTAGTAGATCTGTGTCTTTATTCCTATCATACCCCTATGTTCTTCATGACTTTTTTTTTCTTAAATTCCATATATATGTGTCAGCATACAGTATTTGTCTTTCTCTTTCTGACTTACTTCACTCTGTATGACAGACTCTAGGTCCATCCACCTCATTACAAATAGCTCAATTTCGTTTCTTTTTATGGCTGAGTAATATTCCATTGTATATATGTGCCACATCTTCTTTATCCATTCATCCAATGATGGACACTTAGGTTGTTTCCATCTCTGGGCTATTGTAAATAGGGCTGCTATGAACATTTTGGTACATGTCTCTTTTTGAATTATGGTTTTCTCAGGGTCTATGCCTAGTAGTGGGATTGCTGGGTCATATGGTAGTTCTATTTGTAGTTTTTTAAGGAACCTCCATACCGTTCTCCATAGTGGCTGTACCAATTCACATTCAGACCAGCAGTGCAAGAGTGTTCCCTTTTTTCCACACCCTCTCCAGCATTTATTGTTTGTAGATTTTTTGATGATGGCCATTCTGACTGGTGTGAGATGATATCTCATTGTAGTTTTGATTTGCACTTCTCTAATGAGTAAAGATGTTGAGCATCCTTTCATGTGTTTGTTGGCAGTCTGTATATCTTCTGTGGAGAAATGTCTATTTAGGTCTTCTGCCCATTTTTGGATTGGGTTGTTTGTTTTTTTGTTATTGAGCTGCATGAGCTGCTTAAAATTTTGGAGATTAATCCTTTGTCAGTTGCTTCATTTGTAAATATTTTCTCCCATTCTGAGGGTTGTCTCTTGGTCTTGTTTATGGTTTCCTTTGCTGTGCAAAAGCTTTTAAGTTTCATTAGGTCCCATGTGTTTATTTTTGTCTTTATTTCCATTTCTCTAGGAGGTGATTTATGTCATAGAGTGTTCTGCCTATGTTTTCCTCTAAGAGTTTGATAGTGTCTGGCCTTACATTTAGGTCTTTAATCCATTTTGAGCTTATTTTTGTGTATGGTGTTAGGGAGTGATCTAATCTCATACTTTTACATGTCCCTGTCCAGTTTTCCCAGCACCACTTACTGAAGAGGCTGTCCTTTCTCCACTGTACATTCCTGGCTCCTTTATCAAAGATAAGGTGACCATATGTGCGTGGGTTTATCTCTGGGCTTTCTATCCTGTTCCATTGATCTATCTTTCTGTTTTTGTGCCAGTACCATACTGTCTTGATTACTGTAGCTTTGTAGTATAGTCTGAAGTCAGGGAGCCTGATTCCTCCAGCTCCATTTTTCGTTCTCAAGATTGCTTTGGCTATTCGGGGTCTTTTGTGTTTCCATACAAATTGTGAAATTTTTTGTTCTAATTCTGTGAAAAATGCCAGTGGTAGTTTGATAGGGATTGCATTGAATCTGTAGATTGCTTTGGGTAGTAGAGTCATTTTCACAATGTTGATTCTTCCAATCCAAGAACATGGTACATCTCTCCATCTATTTGTATCATCTTTAATTTCTTTCATCAGTGTCTTATAATTTTCTGCATACAGGTCTTTTGTCTCCTTAGGTAGGTTTATTCCTAGATATTTTATTCTTTTTGTTGCAGTGGTAAATGGGAGTGTTGCCTTGATTTCACTTTCAGATTTTTCATCATTAGTATATAGGAATGCCAGAGATTTCTGTGCATTAATTTTGTATCCTGCTACTTTAGGAAATTCATTGATTAGCTCTAGTAGTTTTCTGGTAGCATCTTTAGGATTCTCAATGTATAGTATCATGTCATCTGCAAACAGTGACAGCTTTACTTCTTCTTTTCTGATTTTGATTCCTTTTATTTTCTTTTCTTCTCTGATTGCTGTGGCTAAGACTTCCAAAACTATGTTGAATAAGAGTGGTGAGAGTGGGCAACCTTGTCTTGTTCCTGATCTTAGTGGAAATGGTTTCAGTTTTTCACCATTGAGGATGATGCTGGCTGTGGGTTTGTCATATATGGCCTTTATTATGTTGAGGAAAGTTCCCTATATGCCTACTTTCTGCAGGGTTTTTATCATAAATAGGTGTTGAATTTTGTCGAAAGCTTTCTCTGCATCTATTGAGATGATCATATGGTTTTTCTCCTTCAATTTGTTGATATGGTGTATCACGTTGATTGATTTGCATATATTGAAGAATCCTTGCATTCCTGGAATAAACCCCACCTGATCATGGTGTATGATCCTTTTAATGTGCTGTTGGATTCTGTTTGCTAGTATTTTGTTGAGGATTTTTGCATCTATGTTCATCAGTGATATTGGCCTGTAGTTTTGTTTCTTTGTGACATCCTTGTCTGGTTTTGGTATCAAGGTGATGGTGGCCTCGTAGAATGAGTTTGGGAGTGCTCCTCCCTCTGCTATATTTTGGAAGAGTTTGAGAAGGATAGGTGTTAGCTCTTCTCTAAATGCTTGATAGAATTCGCCTGTGAAGCCATCTGGTCCTGGGCTTTTGTTTGTTGGAAGATTTTTTTATCACAGTTTCAATGTCAGTGCATGTGATTGGTCTGTTCATATTTTCTAGTTCTTCCTGATTCAGTCTTGGCAGGTTGTGCATTTCTAAGAATTTGTCCATTTCTTCCACGTTGTCCATTTTATTGGCATAGAGTTGCTTGTAATAATCTCTCATGATCTTTTGTATTTCTGCAGTGTCAATTGTTACTTCTCCTTCTTCATTTCTAATTCTATTGATTTGAGTCTTCTCCCTTTTTTTCTTGATGAGTCTGGCTAATGGTTTATCAATTTTGTTTATCTTCTCAAAGAACCAGCTTTTAGTTTTATTGATCTTTGCCATCATTTCCTTCATTTCTTTTTCATTTATTTCCGATCTGATTTTTATGATTACTTTCCTTCTGCTAACTTTGGGATGTTTTTGTTCTTCTTTCTCTAATTGCTCTAGGTGCAAGGTTAGGTTGTTTATTCGAGATGTTTCCTGTTTCTTAAGGTAGGATTGTATTGCTATAAACTTCCCTCTTAGAACTGCTTTTGCTGCATCCCATAGGTTTTGGGTCGTCGTGTCTCCATTCTCACTTGTTTCTAGGTATTTTTTAATTTCCTCTTTGATTTCTTCAGTGATCACTTCGTTATTAAGTAGTGTATTGTTTAGCCTCCACGTGTTTGTATTTTTTACAGCTCTTTTCCTGTAATTGATATCTAGTCTCATAGCATTGTGGTCAGAAAAGTTACTTGATACAATTTCAATTTTCTTAAATTTACCAAGGTTTGCTTTGTGACCCAAGATATGATCTATCCTGGAGAATGTTCCATGAGCACTTGAGAAAAATGTGTATTCTGTTGTTTTTGGATGGAATGTCCTATAAATATCAATTAAGTCCATCTTGTTTAATGTATCATTTCAAGCTTGTGTTTCCTTATTTATTTTCATTTTGGATGATCTGTCCATTGGTGAAAGTGGGGTGTTAAAGTCCCCTACTATGATTGTGTTACTGTCTATTTCTCCTTTTATGGCTGTTAGTATTTGCCTTATGTATTGAGGTGCTCCTATGTTGGGTGCATAAATATTTACAATTGTTATATCTTCTTCTTGGATCGATCCCTTGATCATTATGTAGTGTCCTTCTTTGTCTCTTCTAATAGTCTTTATTTTAAAGTCTATTTTGTCTGATATGAGAATTGCTACTCCAGCTTTCTTTTGATTTCCATTTGCATGGAATATCTTTTTCCATCCCCTTACTTTCAGTCTGTATGTGTCTCTAGGTCTGAAGTGGGTCTCTTGTAGACAGCATATATATGGGTCTTGTTTTTGTATCCATTCAGCCACTCTGTGTCTTTTGGTGGGAGCATTTAGTCCATTTACATTTAAGGTAATTATCGATATGTATGTTCCTATTCCCATTTCCTTAATTGTTTTGGGTTTGTTATTGTAGGTATTTTCCTTCTGTTGTGTTTCTTGCCTAGAGAAGTTCCTTTAGCATTTGTTGTAAAGCTGGTTTGGTGGTGCTGAACTCTCTCAGCTTTTGCTTGTCTGTAAACGTTTTAATTTCTCCATCAAATCTGAATGAGATCCTTGCTGGGTAGAGTAATCTTGGTTGCAGGTTTTTCTCCTTCATCACTTTAATTATGTCCTGCCACTCCCTTCTGGCTTGTAGAGTTTCTGCTGAGAGATCAGCTGTTAACCTGATGGGGATTCCCTTGTGTGTTATTTGTTGTTTTTCCCTTGCTGCTTTTAATATGATTTCTTTGTGTTTAATTTTTGACAGTTTGATTAGTATGTGTCTTGGTGTATTTCTCCTTGGATTTATTCTATATGGGACTCTCTGTGCCTGCTGGACTTGATTAACTATTTCCTTTCCTATATTAGGGAAGTTTTCAACTATAATCTCTTCAAATATTTTCTCAGTCCCTTTCTTTTTCTCTTCTTCTTCTGGAACCCCTATAATTCGAATGTTGGTGCGTTTAATGTTGTCCCAGAGGTCTCTGAGACTGTCCTCTGTTCTTTTCATTCTTTTTTCTTTATTTTGCTCTGCAGCAGTTATTTCCACTATTTTATCTTCCACCTCACTTATCCGTTCTTCTGCCTCAGTTATTCTACTATTGATCCCATCTAGAGTATTTTTTATTTCATTTATTGTGTTTTTAATTGATTCTTGATTCATCTTTAGTTCTTCTAGGTCCTTGTTAACTGTTTCTTGCATTTTGTCTATTCTATTTCCAAGATTTTGGATCTTGGAAATAGAATCTTGGATCATCTTTACCATCATTATTCTGAATTCTTTTTCAGGTAGACTGCCTATTCCCTCTTCATTTGTTAGGTCTGGTGGGTTTTTATCTTGCTCCTTCTCCTGCTGTGTGTTTTTCTGTCTTCTCATTTTGCTTATGTTACTGTGTTTGGGGTCTCCTTTTTGCAGGCTGCAGGTTCGTAGTTCCCGTTGTTTTTGTTGTCTGTCCCCAGTGGCTAATGTTGGTTTAGTGGGTTGTGTAGGCTTCCTGGTGGAGGGGACTAGTGCCTGTGTTCTGGTGGATAAGGCTGGATCTTGTCTTTCTGGTGGGCAGGTCCACGTCTGGTGGTGTGTTTTGGGGTGTCTGCAGACTTTTTATGATTTTAGGCCACCTCTCTGCTAATGGGTGGGGTTGTGTTCCTGCCTTGCTAGTTGCTTGGCATAGGGTGACCAGCACTGTAGCTTGCTGGTCGTTGAGTGAAGCTGGGTGCTGGTGTCGAGATGGAGATCTCTGGAAGATTTTCGCCGTTTGATATTATGTGGAGCTGGGAGGTCTCTTGTGGACCAGTGTCCTGAAGTTGGCTCTCCCACCTCAGAGGCACAGCACTGACTCCTGGCTCCTCAATTTGGGATGATTTGTTGTCTATTCATGTATTCCACAGATGCAGGGTACATCTAGTTGATTGTGGAGCTTTAATCCGCTGCTTCTGAGGCTGCTGGGAGAGATTTCCCTTTCTCTTCTTTGTTCTCACAGCTCCACGGTCTCAGCTTTGGATTTGGCCCCACCTCTGCGTGTAGGTCGCCAGAGGGCGTCTGCTCTTTGCTCAGACAGGACAGGGTTAAAGGAGCAGCCGCTTCGGGGACTCTGGTTCACTCAGGCCGGGGGGGAGGGAGGGGCACGGAGTGCGGGTGGAGCCTGCAGCGGCAGAGGCCGGCGTGAAGTTGCACCAGCCCGAGGCGTGGCGTGCGTTCTCCCAGGGAAGCCGTCTCTGGATCCCGGGACCCCGGCAGTGACGGGCTTCACAGGCTCCCGGAAGGGCGGCATGGACAGTGACCTGCGCTCGCACACAGGCCTGTTGGCGGCGGCGGCAGCAGCAGCCCCAGCGTCCCGCGCCCGTCTGTGGAGCTCCTTTAAGCAGCGCTCTTAATCCCCTCTCCTCGCGCACCAAGAAACCAAGAGGGAAGAAAAATCTCTTGCCTCTTCGGCAGCTCCAGAGTTTTCCTGGACTCCCTCCCGGCTAGCTGTGGCGCATTAGCCTCCTTCAGGCTGAGTTCTCGCCGCCAGCCCCAGTCCTCTCCCTGCGCTCTGACTGAAGCCCAAGCCTCAGCTTCCAGCACCGCCCGCCCCGGCAGGCGAGCAGACAAGCCTCTCGGGCTGGTGAGTGCCGGTCGGCACCGATCCTCTGTGCGGGAATCTCTCCGCTTTGCCCTACCCAGGTACGTGGGGAGTTTCTTGCCTTTTGGGAGGTCTGGGGTCTTCTGCCAGCGTTCAGTAGGTGTTCTGTAGGAGTTGTTCCACGTGTAGCTGTATTTCTGGTGTATCTATGGGGAGGAAGGTGATCACCGCGTCTTACTCTTCTGCCATCTTCCCCGGAAGTCCCAGGGACATTTTCTTGATTCATTCTGCTGAAGCCTCGTCAGGCCCACCTCAAAAAACTCTTCCTTAGTTACAGTGATATTATCTGTAATAAAAATTTATATATATAACATTAATAAATGGGAATAAATAGTCACAGTTAGCATTTATTAAGTCTTTACTAAATACTAGAAGGACACTGTGCTAATAACTGCATCATCAGATTTCATCTTTGCAACGCCCTGATGAGGTATGTGCTGTTGTCATCACCACTGCACATATTGAATAACTGAGGTCTTATGAATTGAATAACCTGCCCAAGGTCACACAGCTAGTACCTGCTATATAGGACTCATCTCAGCTTTGACTGACCATGAAGTCCCTGCTTGTTACCACCATGCTGTGTTGTGAGATGCAAGTTCTTTAAGAACAAGGACCATATCTCATGTTGTACTTCTCCTAGAGTAAGTTCATTTGTCCACATATTTCATGAAATATAGTAATGTCTTGATTGCTTCAAAAAGCTATTAATTGATGTGAACAGATGGACACCAAATAAATGTTGGAGAGGAAAAACAGATAATTCAGTGCAAATGGTTTTTATTTCCTCTCAAAATGTAAGCTGACTAGGTAGATCATCACTTATAAAAACCAACCAAAGGGCTTCCCTGGTGGCGCAAGTGTTAGAAGTCTGCCTGCCAGTGCAGGGGACATGGGTTCAAGCCCTGGTCCGGGAAGATCCCACATGCCGTAGAGCAACTAAGCCCGTGCAACACAACTACTGAAGCCCGTGCGCCTAGAGCCCGAGCTCCACAATAAGAGAAGCCACCACCATGAGAAGCCTGCACACCGCAACAAAGAGTAGCTCCCGCTCACCGCAACTAGAGAAAGCCCGCAGCACAGCAACAAAGACCCAACGCAGCCAAAAAAAAAAAAAAAAAAAAAAAAAAAAAACCCAACCAAAGGAGCCAAATTTCTTTCACTCATTTAGCAAATTTTCTTCACTCTGTGTTCACTATGAGACATTGTGTCAAATGCCCTGGAAGCAGAATTGAGAAAAACACAGTCCTTAGGTTCAAGTCCCATGAGAGAGACAAGGAATTCAACAATTAAAATACAGTGTGATATAGAACAAAGTCAAAACTCTAGAAATAGAATATACAAGTGTGACCAAAAGGTGCAGAAGCAATTCAGTAAAGAAAGGGCAGTCTTTAACAGATGGCATTAGAACAATTGCATATCCATTGGCACAAAAATGAACCTCAACCTAAAACTCATACCTTCTACAATAATTAGCTCAAAGTTGATCATGAATCTAAATGTGTAAATTTATAAAATGTTTAGAAGACATAAGAGAAAATCTTCATGATTTAAGGCTAAGCAGAGTCTTAGACATGACACCAAAAACCAATCCATAAAAGAAAAATCAACAAATTGGACTCTGTGAACATTAGAAACTTGTTCTGAGAATGATTCTGCTAAGAGAATGAAAGGACAAGTCGGAGTTGAGGAGTAATATTTACAAATCACATTATCTGATAAAAGATTTGTAGCCAGAATATATAAAGAACTCCCTAAACTCAATAGTAGGAAGACAAACAATCCAATTAGAAAATGGGCAGAGTATATTGAACAGACACTTCACTAGAGAGGATATACTGATGACCAATAAGGCCATGAAAAGATGTTCAACATAATTAGTCATTAGGGAATTTGCTTATTAAAGCTGCAATGAGATATCACCACACACCTATTAAAAAGGCTAAAGTTAAAAAATACTGATAATATCAACTTTTATCAAACATCCAGAGCAGATGTATCTCTCATACATTGGTGGTGAGAGTGAAAAGTGAAACAACCATTCTGGAAAACAGTTTGGCAGTTTTTTTAATAATGTTATACATTTACTTAACATATGATCCAGCAGCTACCCTCCTAGATATTTATCCTAGAGCATGAAAACTTATGTTTTCAAAAAACCTATTCACAAATGTTCATAGAAAGATTATTTATAATATCCCAAACTGGAAACAACCCAAATGTTTTTCTATGGGTGTTTGGATAGGCAAACTGTGGTACATCCATGCAATGGAATACTATTCAGCAATTAAGGGGAATGAACTATTGATGCACACAACAACTTGGATATATCTCCAGGGTTTGCTGAATGAAATAAGTAAGTCTTAAAAGATCACATACTCGATGATTCCATTTATGTGAAATTCTTACGACGGCAAAATTATAATGATGGAGAACAGGACAGTAGTTGGTTGGAGTTATGCCTGGGGACAGAGTCTCACTATAAAGGAGTAGCAAGAGGGAGTTTCTTCGTGGTGATGGGCAAGTTCTGTATCTTGATTGTGGTAGTGGCTACACATATCCATACTTGAGATAAATTTTTGTAGAAACACACATAAGAGGAATGTAAAAATTGACAATATCTGAGTAATGTCTGTAGTTAGGAATATTTACCAGTATTAGTTTCCTGGTTTTGATAATGTACCATGCTTATGTAAGATGTTATCATCAGGGGAAACTGGGTGAAGAGTATAGTGGAACTCTCTTTACTATTCTTGCGACTTCTCATGAGTCTAAAATTATTTCAAAATGAATTTTTAAAATAATAAAGATAGCTGAGGATGTTATGGGGATACAGAGGTGGAGATAAAAGATCTCTATAATTTTGGGAATGAAGGAAAAGTAGAAATTTGGGGGAGAAAACAAGAGGAGGTAACACTTAGCTGGGTCTTCAGAATGAGAAGACGTTGGCCAGCAGAGGGTAAATTTGTTCCAGGCAGGGCTGCCTCCACTGCCAGCATGTGGTCCAGGGGCCTTCCTCCCTCATTGGGAACAAGGTCAAGCCTCCTAACTGATGCTCCTGCTTCCTTCCCTGTCCCACCCAGGACAGTATTCAACCTTGCTTCAGCTCAAATGGTCCTTTCAAAATGTAAATCAGGTGATGGCATTTCTTTGTTCAAAAGGCTCCCCTCTCACTTGGAGTAATAGCCCCTGTACTTGCAATGGCTTATGTAACCTGCTCTCACCCACTCACCTCTCTGACCTCAGTTCAGTCACTCCCCCTTCACTCCTCTGTTCCAGCCTCACTGGCCTCCATGTTGCTCCTTTAACACATCAGGCACCCTCCCTTCTGAGTCATAACTAGCTCTTCCCTCAGCCTAGGATCCTCTTCCCCCTTGTATGCATTGTGGTCCCTCCCCTCCTCTGAGTGTTTAAGCTCTCTGCTTCTCACTGAGACCATCCCCTTCTACTGAAGTTAAAATTGCATATGTATAACTGATTCACTTTGTTATAAAGCAGAAACTAACACACCATTGTAAAGCAATTATACTCCAATAAAGATGCTTAAAAAAAATATATTGGGTAGGAATCTCTGAAAAAGTGTGAAATCCTTCCAGAGAATTGTACTAAATATCTAACTATAAGGTTGGCTAAAAGAAGTCAAGACTTAAAAACATACTACCTCCAAGGAATTGATGACAGATGCAGCAATGCACTTTTGTTATAATTTACCTAGAGTTTTTAAAGTTTCACTAACTCACTGACTATTAACAGTAATTCAGATTTTTATTCTTGGACATTTTAATAAGAAGAGACAAAAATATGTCATGTTAAATAAAAGTCAGTAAAAACCTTTGAATGTGTAAATTAACAGTTGATCATTTTCATCAGGAATTTTACTTCTTATCTTTTCGGTAAAGATAATCCTTCTTTTGCTGTTATGTTTTTTGAATTGACTTTTGAGAAGAAACTAATAAAGTTCATTTAAAACAAAAAACAAAAACAAACAAAATTGCAGTAACTTCCAGCCAGCCTTTCCTATCTCTTTTCCCTGATTTATTTTTCCCCTAGTACTTACTACCTTCTACTTTACCACAAAATATATTTTTATCATTTATTTTTTTGTTATTTTTTCTCTACTAGATTATAACCTCTATGAGGGCAGAAATGTATGTCTGCTATTTTTTTCTTCCCTGCTTTGTCCCCAACACTCAGAACCCTTTTGTTCTTCCAACAAACATATTTGAGGGCCTGTGTTCATTTCCTATTGCTGCTGTAACAAATTACCACAAACAAATTACACAAATTGATTATCTTACTGGTTCTGGAGGTGAAAAATCTAAAATTGGTTTTATGGAGCTAAAATCAAAGTGTCAGCAGGGCTACGTCCTTTTGGAGGCTCTAGACGAGAACCTATTTCCTTGCCTTTTTCAGTTTCTAGAGGCTGCCTCCATTGCATGGTGTATGTCCCATTCCTCCATCTCCAAAGGGCATCCCTCTGTCTTCTGCTCTCATTGTCACATCTCCTATCTCTCTTCTTTTAGAACCCTTGTGGTCCTTTTATAAGGATACTTATAATTACATTGGGCCATCCCAGAATCTAGGGATGATCCAGGCTAATCTCTAGATTAGCTATCTCAATATTTTTAACTTAAACACATCTGAAAATTCCCATTTGCTGTGTAAGGTAATGTATTCACAGGTTCTGAGGATTAGCACATAGACGTCTTTGGGGATTAGGACATATTCTGCCACAGGGCCTATTATGTGTTAGGGCCTATTATGTGTCCAATATAGACCAGTCAATAATAGATACCCCCAAAATAAGCAGGCTAATTTTAGCTAATAATGAATGTGGCACAGTAAATAAAATGGTGTAATCTAACAAGCTAATCTAATAGTGAACAACTGCAGGGATGGGAATGGAGACGTCTGGGGAAGAAACTTTGAGGTGAGAGATTAATGGGAAGAAAGAATCAACCACATAAAGTTCTGAGGGAAGAACCTCTCAGGTAGAGGAAAAAGCAAACGCAAAGGCCTTGAGCCAGTAGGGAGCTTGGCTTGTTCTGGCAGGGACAGAGACCGGTGGTGGGATTTGGGGTTGGTCAAGTAGACAGGAGTCAAATCATTTGGGCTCTTCTAGGCCCCAGTGAGGAGCTCTGATTGTATTCAGAGGCTGATAGTAAGCCATGATGGTGGAAAATGGATTACAGGGGGCACACGTGGATGTGCAAGATCTGTTAAAAGCTCTTGCTGTGGTAGTCCAGGTGAAAGGCTGGAGTTTCTTGGACTAGGGTGGAAGCCATGGACATAGAAAAGAAACCTGGATATCTTTAGGATGTATTTCATAGGTAATGCGGCTAGGATTATTTGACTGTAGGGACAAAACATTGTTCTAAGGCTTTTGTCCTGAGCAATGGAATGTATGGCAGTGCTAGTTACTATGGAAGACTTGGAGCAGAGCAGCTTTGTGGGGATGTCAGCAGTGCTCTTTTAGGCCTGTGAAGTCTGAGATTCTTTTTTTTTTTTTTTGTGGTACGCGGGCCTCCCACTGTTGTGGCCTCTCCCATTGCGGAGCACAGGCTCCGGACGCGCAGGCTCAGCGGCCATGGCTCACGGGCCCAGCCGCTCCGCGGCATGTGGGATCCTCCCGGACCGGGTCACGAACTTGTGTCCCCTGCATCGGCAGGCGGACTCTCAACCACTGCGCCACCAGGGAAGCCCCTGAGATTCTTTTAAGCCATCCAAGGGACCATGTCAGGGGGACTTCAGCTATATGCACCTGAGGCTCAGAGGAGCAGCCAGGGATGGTGCTATGCACTTGGGAGTCTTGTGTAGCCTAGATAGCACTTACAGGCATGGGACTGGAGGAGACCATGTAGAGAGAGAGAACAGGCGTTAAGCAATTATGGGGAGATCCAGATAGTAGTAATAATAATAGCACTTACCCTGTGCCAAGCCCTGCACTTTGATTTTTCCAGATATTAATGTATTTAATATATTTAATCCTTGCAACAATTCATTGAAATGGTTTCTTTTATTATCATATTCCATTTTGTAGTAGAGAACACTGAGGTAGAGAGTTAAAAAACTTTTCTCAAGGTCGCACAGCTAATAACTGGCCAAACTGAGAATCAGACTCAGAAAGTCTGCTTCCAGGGTCCATGCTCTCAAACCTTGAGGTCATAGAGTATTGTTCCCCTTATAGGTATAGTCTGGATGAATATAAGATTGTGGACCAAATCACTATACTCCGTACTTGCTCAGTGTTCTGTTATCTTAAGCTATTACTCGGACGCAAATTGGAATTGGAGTTGGTGAATAAGCAGAATTCAGTGGTAAGAGAGTTCACTTCCACAAAATATTTTCTTTCCTTTTAATGTGTACTGACTTAAAAAAAAAATTTAAACCTTTTTCATCCTCTAGAACCAAAGCTCTTTATGCCATGTTGGGGTGGGATTTGATAAGATACATTTCATGTTTTCCATAAATAGACTTCTCAATAACCCCTAGGAAATTCTGTGGTTCCATGAACCACTGCTTGAAAATCTGTTCACCATCATGACAAACAGCCCGTCTCTGAAAGGATAAAGTCTTTGGAATTGATTCCCAGGATGAATCACATTTTCATAATTGCACAAGATTACTCACAAATTCAAGGAAGTTAGGCTTGAAAATGAAATAAAAATCAAATAAACCCAACTTATAAACTTTGCTTACAACATGTTCTCAGATAACACTCACAACATGTTTCTTTTGTCAAGATTCAACCTGAAGATACACTGAAGACAAATTTCTACTTCTGTGACTTTGTCAGTAACGCAATCAAAGTGGTGATACGCAGTGTTCTTATTCCACTGTGTGGGACACAGAACAGTTTGCTGCTTAACTGACAAATTCAAGACAATCTAGAGGTCAGAGTCTGAAGAATGTGTCAAAGGGCAGAAGTTCCAAGAGAAACTTAAGCAAGCTTGAGTCCTTAAGGTCTAAGGATGAATACAGTAATGATGAAAAACTGCCTCTGATTCAATGTGTGCTTTGTGCATAGTAATTCAACAAAGTTATTCGCTGATGGTTGATTGAATGCCTACCTTGTACCAAGCACTAGGGTTACAATAATGAGTCAGAGAGGCAAATGAGCACTATTCACAGGGAACTGATGTACTAATAGGAAAAACAGATAGTCAAATAATACAAATAGAGTGTAATGGGGGAAGACAGAGTTCTGTGTGGGAGGTAGAGGTGGATGAAGACATTTTACTGATTAGTTCTCACTGCTTTGATGATCTGGCTATGGTACTTATATAGAATCATGGCAAAACACTTGAAAATTATTTGTAGTGTTAGTGTTGGTTAGAGGATTAAACTGTTTTGAATTCAATTCTCTGGATTACTTAGTATCACAAGCCCATAAGTAAAGAGTAGGCTTCATACACTAAGCTACAGGTAAGATATTTTTCTTTTTGTTTTTTTAAAATTGAAGTATAGTTGATTTACAGTGTTGTGTTCATTTTTGGTATACAGCAAAGTGATTCAGCTATATATATATATTCAGCTATACATGTATGAATATGTATATGTTCATTTTTATTATCTACTTTATATTGGTAGAAGATTAGGTATCGAATGTTTTCTTTCCTTAAGGTTTTCTACTCCTTTCATCTACTGATACCCAATTTTTAAGGTATCCTAAATTACAGAGATGCTAATTTTAAACTATTCAAAAACTGCTTTACATCTCTCTCTCTTCTCCCGAGTCCCACTAAAAATAGACTGAGCAGGTGTGCTCCTTAATAGTAGGCTATTAAGTTTGGAAGTAAACACCCAGCTATAGGCACTGAGAGTGCCTATATTAATTAATTCATTTATTCATTCATTTAAATTCATTGAGTGCTGGAATGCACTAAGCATTGTGCTCAGAGCTATAGATTCCAGACCATGGTATACAGAAAAAGATTTGCCCCAAAGATTTCCACATCCTATTCCCATGAACTGGTAAATAGGTTACATGGCAAAGGGGAATTAAGGTTGCCGATCATCTGATTTTGAAATGGGGAAAGTATCCTGGATTACTCAGGTGGGCCTAGTATGATCACAAGGGTGCTTATTAGTGGAAAAGGGAAGCAGAAGGAGGAGGACCAATGAGATGGCAACGTAAAAAGATCTCAGCCCCATGTTGTTGGCTTTGAATATGGAAAAAAATGAGGCCATGAGCTGAAGAGTGCAGGTAGTGTCCAGAAGCTGAAAAAGACAAGGAAATGGATTCTCCCCTGGAACCTCTAGAAAGCAACCTAAACCCGTTGACATCTCACGTTTAGCTCAGTGAGACTGATTTTGTGCTTCTGACATCCAGAAAGTTAAGACAATAAGTTTGTGTCATTTTAAGCCACTAAATTTGTGGCAGTTTGTTACAATAGCAATGGAAAACGAATGCACAGACCGTAAGAGAGTTCCTGCCCTCTGAGAGCTAACAGGCTGGTAGACATGGAAAGAGTCCAATGAGATAAGGTTACAGCTAGCAACATTGAGCGCTGACCAGGGCTGGCACTGCAAAAGGTTTGTAGAAAGGATAAGATACCCTCTGCACTGGGCAAGACAAAAGGCCACAGCTTATTTTTTTGCTGCCCATGCAATCATTTGTGCCCTAGGATATATAGGATGATGCTTTGTGGGTATTTCCCTGCACAGCTGGGGAATTTGTCAGAGAAGCTAGTGTTTGGACCCACAGAGTATTGAAGAGAGGGAGGTAGGAATGTTACCTGGTTTAAAAGAATCTGAGATGTTTATATTTTAAATACCACTGTACACTGAACTTCTGAAACTTATATCTTCAGCCTATATTCCTCTCCAAGCTCTAGATCTCACTGGATATCCCCAAATCTCTCCTTGGGTATCTATTGAACAACTAACCCCAAAGTTTTGATCTCCCTCAACCTGTTCCTACCCCAATATTTCCCCTTTCAGTAAATGACACCTCCACTTCTCTTGTTCTTCAGGACAAAAACCTTGGAGTCTTCCCTGACACTTTGTTTTATCTCATACTCCATGTCACCTCCATCTGGGAATCTAGTTACCTCTACTTTCAGTATATTTATAGGCTCTTACCACTGCTGCAATCTCGGGCTAAGTCACTCTCCCTTGGCTGACTTTAGCAGCTTCAAACTGATCTCCCTGCTTCCATCCTTTCCCAATTACAACCTATTCTTAACACAGGATTCAAGATAGTCCTTTTAAAATGTAAATTATTATTCTGCTCAAAAGTTTCCCATAATGCCCAGCCACACTCAGAGTAAAAACAAAATTCCCAAGAGAAGTAAACACCTATGTATTCACAAAATGTCTACACAAACATTTGCAGCAGCATTATTCATAAGAGCCAAAAAGTAGAAATAACCCAAATGTTATTTAACTGATAAATAGATTAATAAAATGTGGTATATCCATACAGTGGAATATGATTTTTCAATATAAAGGAATAAAGTATCAATACATATTACAACATAGAAGAATGTTGAAAACACTATGCTAAGTGAAAGAGGCCAGTCACAAAAGATCACATATTTTTTATTCTGTTTATATTAAATATCAAGAAAACGTAAATATAGAGAGACAGAAAGTATATTAGTGGTTACCAGGGCCTCGGAGGAGGGAGGAGGGAGCAACTGCCTGTGGGTGTGGAGTTTCTTTGGGGATAATGAAAATGTTCTGGCATTAGGTAAATTTTGTGAATACACTGAAAACCACGGAACTGTACCTGGAGGAAAGTGTATATCTGAACACAGCTGGGATTCTACCAGGCAGGTAGAAGGGAGGAAGGTGGTGTTGAGAAGCTGAACGAAAATATCTGTTTCAGCCCTGTAGCCATTTGAGTTTATAGCCGTGTCTAAATCTCTACCTGGAGCAATTCTGACATAAGTTGGAGCCAACATGTTGGCATGAACCACAGTTGCTGTGGGATGATGCATACTATCAGTATATTTACCTCTGCTGATATTATCCTGAGCACCTGGGGCAGGCAGTGTTTGTCAGGTTTTTCCCATGCCTCCAGCAAGACCAGACTGAAATCTTTGGAGGCCTTAAAAGTCTGAAAACATTATAAGACACACCTCCTTCTTATTTTAATTTAAAAGAATACATTACCATATTGAAAAATAAGTTCTGATATTTTCCATGATGACTACATTTTGTTGTTGTGATTATTTTTTTCCTGAAGCTATAAAATTATTTCCTAAAACTTCTTTTGGCGCTTCTGCCTTGTTGGTGTCCTAGGTTCATGCTTTTTCTGTCTCTAGGTAATCCAACAAAGGCCCTCTGTGACAGTGGCTTACTATTTGGGACCTATTCTCATTTCCTCTCCCTTCCCTGTTGCTTTTGAAAGGGACCTGATAGTTTTTTTTTTTTTTTCTCCCGTAAATAGATTTAAACTCAAGGACTCTTAGCATTGAAATGAAATTAGCGTAATTCTTTCTATAAACATTTATTTAGTCCCTAATGTATTAAAACAGAAGAAGATCTATGCTAGAAATAAGAGTAGCTGCAAAGGTTAATAAAAACGTTTGCCCTTAGAGATCTTATGATCTGTGGGAAGTGCTACCTCATTGTAAACCAAAGGCATGGATCACTGGGTCCTAGGACTTGTCACATGGCAGGTGATGTGTTTTCTTGGGGGGCGTCAGCAACTTGCTGGGTAACCCCAAATCACATTCCTACCTTCTAAGTTTGACCTTGAGAAGGAGCCTGGATGTTAGTATCAGCCACTTGCTAATTATCTACCCTGGGTAGGAAATGTGCTAGGCCATACAAAACTTGGAGAATAAGTAAGTGATGAAAGTCATACAGCAGGTAAGTAGGGGAGCCATGACAAATCCTGATCACCTGGCCTCAGAGTTCATCCTGTCGCCTATGCTTGGAGACTCTTTAATTCACTAGCTGGCTTGTATTTCTCTCATGTCAGGTTTACATAAAATCCTGGTGCGTTATAGACTACTCAGGTCGAACAATAATAGGGTTCCTTCTTTCCCCTGAAGGACTCTTGGTGAAGATTGACTCCTAAAGAACTGTTAACAAAAAGTAGAGTGGAGCTCAATGCTCTTGTTCCAATATTATTCTGAATCCAGTCAACATCACATGCCAGGATTGACTACTTGTTGGGGATTTCGTATTACTTTAGGTTTAGCATTCATTTAATAAACTCCGCAGGAGGTGTTAGAGGAGTTCATTATTCTTCATTACTAATTACTTATTGCAAGAGGAGAAGGGTATACACCTTATGCTAATTATGTGCTGATAAAAGCATCCACATATTGGATAGATAACAACACATTCAGGGCCATGAAAAGGTAGACCTTCCCCAGTAGTTTTCCTCTTTTAGCCTATGCATTAGCCATATCAGAAATGGAAATAATCCATTAAATGAGGCTTTTAAAGTTACTATCCTTTAATCATACCAAAAAATTAGCCCTAATTTGATAAAATATCAAACAGAAAAACTGATTAATCTCATTGATATCTTATAGGCAGAGATGCTGTTGAAAATATCCAGCATTGGACAGGGAAGAGGGATGAAGCACATAATACCAGATTTGAAATTAAAAGTCTGAAATTTATAGCATCTGTGTAGCAGTATGTTAGTGAGTTCTAGATCACTGAAAAAAAGTCAGTAACTTTTATAAATGGCCCAGTCTCTATTAGACCCCTGATGATTATTGCTCTGGTCTAAAGAGATTTTCTCTAACTGCTAATTTAAGAAAAGTGGCTAAATTTTTAAAAGAATGTCTTTTTTCTTTTCCTTTTTTACATTATGTAGCAGACATAGCTAGTTGCCTCCTAAACATCCCCAAAGCTATTTCTTGCCTCCTGTCTTGCTAATAAACCTTGATTTTGTTTGGAATAGTAACTATACAGGTTCATTTCCTGATTTGAGATAAGGTTAAACTAGTCAGAAATTGCATTCTACTTTGCAGCTACTACATTTTCCAGCTTTCCTTGCAGTATATGAGGTCATAGGACTATGTTATGGACAATGAAAGAGAGATCATGCTAAGAGGCTTCTGGAAAGGATTTGCTTTCCAGATAAAATGGCAGCTGTGTCACTGCTATCCTGTCCTCCTTCCGTTTTCCTCCTTCAAATGTAGACATGATGCCTGGTGCTATAGCACCCATCTTGTGACCATGAGAACACAAGCCACATGAAACAGAAGAACAAAAGGAGCCAGTTTCATATTATCATCATTGAAAGTACCACAGATTCCCTATCTTCAGACTTCTTATTACAGTATTAAGTTTTAAGGTACATATTTATTTTGATACTTCAACATCTCTGAAAACAGGAATGTGTCATTGGCTTGGAGAATATAGAATATTCTTTTCACCCCTAAGAACTAAGGAAGGAATTGAGGCAGATGGTGGATTAGATGGGTTTTAGCAACATTCTTTAAGGTGGAAATCTACCTACTTTCAAAGTTATCTCTCAAGCTCAGAACCAGTGGCATTTAGTTCTTTAAAAGACTATTTTAAGAATAAATAACTTCTGCTCTTGAGGCTAGATAATTTTCAAATTTTGCATTTCATATTTATCCAGACAATTATCTCAAAAACTTTTAAGTGCTTCTTCTCTCTTCTCTACTTTACTGCCTGTAGCACTTCTCAGCTGAAAGGTCTCTTTCCCTCTGCTTTTAATTGTTATTAGGCATTCGCTTACTAAGAAGGATGTGTTTGCTTTACGGCATGGTGTGAGAGATTTCAGTGTGCCCAGACTTCCCCGCTGCAGTGGTGAGAGATTAGATAGCAGTCTGTTCAGCTCTAGACATAGCTCAGTAAGTGGCTATTGCAGAAATAATAGCTAAATTTGAAAACCCACTCATAACACTATACTAACCATTCTTCCTCAGGTAAGGAACTAGAAAAGGTGAGCAGCACAAAATCCTCAAGAAAACGTTTCAGTCTCCTGCTAGCTGGGAGCCCTGCTGCAGTTCTGTTATGAACTGCTCCATTTTGGGAAAAGGATGGAGGGGAAGGTTAAAAGGGCTTTTCTAATTAGTGACTGTTGTAATGCCAGTCCGCCTGCTGGCCTTGAAAGTGGAACAAGGCAGGTTAGCCATCAAAACTCAGGGGAAGCCTTAAAGCATCAGAGCTCTTTTTGTTTTGTTTTGCGGTACGCGGGCCTCTCACTGCTGTGGCCTCTCCCGTTGTGGAGCACAGGGTCCGGACGCACAAGCTCAGCGGCCATGGCTCACGGGCCCAGCTGCTCTGCGGCATGTGGGATCTTCCCGGACCGGGGCACGAACCCGTGTCCCCTGCATCGGCAGGCGGACTCTCAGCCACTGCGCCACCAGGGAAGCTCAGCATGACAGCTCTTTAACTCTGTTTCTTCTACTCTATCGCAGCGCTATAGCCGGGTGACCTCTCATGGTACATGGCTCTTCGTCTCCCTGTATTTTTATAGGGGTTACTAAAACTCTGCTCATTGGCCAACCAACATGGGAATTTTCCTAACTGACTGTCCGCAATGATTCCTAAAGGTCAAACTAACAAGATTCAATTTGTCGAGTTCCTTAGACCAGGTAGGAAGCCCCTGATTTCTTGTCACTCTTTAACAACTGTCCTTGAAGGTCTGGGTGGTTCCCAGAAACCCCTTCCTTTTACTGCAAAGATGAGTCACTGAAAACTCAGTCATCAACCATGATGGGACCGTGCTAACAGAGATCATTGAAATTACCAGATGGACTTCAAACGACCATTTTGTTACTAGCTTTAGCCTCTTGATGTAACAAGTCTTCACTAGATCTGCTAACAACATTTTGCTGATATGAGTTTGAGAAGTGCTAACTTGATGGACGGGGCAAGAATTGAGCGGTAAAAAGGAGACATAGAAGTAAAATTGATTGAATACCCATTCTCGTGTCATACATGGATTGTATAGTTTTGTGTTCTTATCATTCTATCTTTTATCTGTAGAACAGTCCAATTTAAAGTATGTCACACTTTTATCATTTATTCGTAAACCTTAACAGGATAAGACTATCTTTTTACAGAACTTAAACATGATATTAGCAGCAGAAACTGACCTGGGTTGAGAAATTAATGGGGCTTTCCAGAAGTCATGATGAGTAGTTTCTTAGAGAAGAAGAAAATTTCCAGCTGTAGAAATGCCATGTGGTTTTCCAATCTCTACCATCATCTCTCTCCTAATCTTGAATTTTAAGGCTTGCTGTTCTTTATTCTTTTGATGGACTTTCACTTCTGCCCTGGAGAGCCCATTCTTTCCATATAGATGTACATAAGGGCTCCTGCACTGAGGAGAAGACGGTGAGGGAGGCCTTGGGTTTAGAGGTAGGGGCCTCGTAGGGTTCCCTGGGGGTTCTCAGAAAGAGCTCTCCCCTGTGAAAACCCAGGATAAGGTAAATGGGAGAATGGATGTTACAGGAGAATTAGTTTCTAGTATTTATCCTGATCTCATAGTGATCCTCTATAGCTCCTGCAAAGGCAAGTAGGGAATTATTATGGGTTCTGCAGTGACCCAAGCACTGGATGGGAAATTTAAATTCCTGCTGTTAGTTCCAGGTCTGCCACTTAACATGCGTGGCCTCAGGTCCATCATTTTACTTCCTCCATGTCTTCATTTATAAAGTGAATTGATTAAACTATGAGTGCAGCTGTCCTTTTCTGCTCTAACATTTGATGATGATAGAAGCTTTGTGATACACTGGAAAGAGCACATGTACAAGTGGACTTCCAGTGTCATTTTGCCAAGCTGAGCTCTCTGAGTTTCAGTTTATTAACAGTAGAATGAAGAGAATAATATTTGCCGGGCAGGGCTGTTGTGAATAGGAGAGATGATGGATAATAAATACCTGACAGAGTGCCCAGAATGCAGATGGTTTTAAATAAAAGTACTTTTTATTCACTGATGCTGTGACCTACTCCTAAATGGTCTTACACTGCATTTGAGGTCTTAGGCTGATCTCTGTCCCCATTGATATGTAGCCTGGAGTGGAGGTTACTGCCTGAGAGAGGAAGTGAGTCAAGGTCCTGGCTTAGTGTGAGATTGGAAAGGCATCTCCGTCCTAGGACCTCAGGGAAGCCCTAAGGGACATTAGTGCCCCTTTGTACAATTTTGCCTCCACCCAATGTCTATGGCCCTGAGTGCCTCCCCAGCCCCAACTCAGCTGATTGCTGATGAGGGAGAATGTGAAGAAGCATGGCTGGTGGTTCCACTCAACTTTGGGAAATGCCAAGCCCTGTCAGCTTAGAGGGATTCAAGACTAACTTCTCTGAATATTTTTTCTGACATTCTCAAGTTCTTGTGTTGAGCACTGAGCAGGACACTGAGGGGTGGGGAACAGGCAAAAGATAGCTGAAGACATCCACCTAAGCCAAGATCTAATGTTTCGGCCAAGTTGGAATCCTTTGGAAAATAAGTTCCATCTTGCGAGAGAAAAAAGTCTATCTTTTCTTAGATTTTCATCAACAGCAAACTTCTCTATCATTTAAAGGAAAATGGATCATTTGACACCTTGGAGATTTTACCTGAAGGAAGATAATTGCTTGAATCTTTTTTATGCTTAAGAGCTAAAAGCCATTTAGTAGCTATAAAATGGATAATGTATTTACCTCCCCAGAGCAAAGGATTTTTCACTGTTAACATAGTGCCTAGACCAAAATTGTGTCCTCTAGAGGTCACCAGTGCACCAGATTTGAAGGCCATGGAGGCCTCCAAAATGCTTAGGAAGAGCCAAGTGTCCCACTCATCTCTAAGGGGAAGAGAAATTAAGGCAAATAAATTATGGTAACAGCTGCTGTCCAGCTAGTCTCTTAAGAAGTAGGAAATCTTGTTCGGAATAGCGCACTTTTATTGATTTTTCTTGGTTTATTTTGGCTCTCCTCTGCACTGATCTAACTGGAGGAAACTTATAATTGTTAAATGCTTCCTCACCGATAGCTTAATTTTGGAAGTCAGAGAAGAAATTTTTCTGTATGGGAGAAAAACTGATATAGAAGTAAACTATTATAGCTGCCATTAAATGTGTTACTCTCAGTGGCGCTCTGGCCAAGGAGGACAGTCTCCATGTGTCTCCTGGCATGCTCTCCTTAAAAGGCATGGGCACACCGGGGTGAGAAGCATGGGAAGTGGCCCTGTAATTAACTGTTATATAGCCCCTGAGCTGCTTTACGTGGGAGGACACCTTCTCAAGTACTCACATCTCTGCAGATGAATCAAACTGCACATACAGTGATCATGTTGGTAGTCAAAACATACCTTTCCTTTGGAAGAACTATCAACCAAGGGCCAAGAAGATGGCAATCTGGAGGTCCTCAGGGGACTTTCCTTAGCTGATTTGCCTTTTTCATTATTCTTTTTTTTTTTTTTTTTTTTGCGGTACGTGGGCCTCTCACTGTTGTGGCCTCTCCCGTTGTGGAGCACAGGCTCCGGACGCGCAGGCTGAGCGGCCATGGCTCACAAGGCTCAGCCGCTCCAAGGCGTGTGGGATTTTCCCGGACCGGGGCACGAACCAGTGTCCCCTGCATCGGCAGGCGGGCTCTTAACCACTGCGCCACCAGGGAAGCCCGCCTTTTTCATTATTCTTATGCTTTAATCTCGTGTGAAGCAAATTATCTCCCTCACAGAGAACTTGCCTTGAGATACGTACTGCATCTTGGCCCCTGGATTGAACCAGGGGAGTAAACCACACGCTGCTGAGAGCCTGGGACATATGACATAACCCGCTGCTGGTGGCCTGTGTTCCTCAAGCTGTGACCTGGGAGTCACCACCAGCGGATCACGGCATTGTTCCTGCTGCTCCAGTTCCTCTCCAAGGAGAGGAATTCCTCCATCAAGGCTTTCCCAGGGTCCAGATACTTGCTAGCAGCTGACCCATCAGGAAACTGCCTCTCCCCTCTAGCTTCCCACATTCCTTCCTGAGCATTCCCCAGCCCAAGGTGTGGCCAAGCCTCGGATGGTCTGCTGGCATTGATTGACAAGAAAACAAAGCCTTCCTCTAGATAAGAAACATCACAGAGCTATAGGAAATCTATTTGTTCTGGGTGGAGCTCGCTTTCTTTCTCTCCTTTTTTTATTTTATTTTATTTTTTTATGTCTACGTTGCTGACTGTGTAGTTTCTTATCATTTCTTTAGGATGTGTGGAGCAGTCAATCTTTAAACAATGAACTGTGTTTGGGTAACTCTTTCTTTATGGCTAATTCACAAAGAAGGAAAATACTTTGTCCTAGAGGGTTAGGGTGATCTTAGGGCTATTAGATATTTTTCTTAAGCAGTAAAAAGAACAACAGTTCAATTTGAACTGTGTTCTTCAGCTTGGTGCCCATTTACATGCTGCAGAGATGGCAGTTGTGGAAAGGATGCCACTTGTCCATCATTCTGGAGAATCCTTTAGCTTAGATGATATCCTAGGAGGATAGCAGAGTGTCATGCCAGCTAGGTTGAGAATGGTGTCCCTGACCCCCCGTCAATGTGGGGCAGACTGAGAGCTTTCCTGGGACTCTGTTTTATCGTGGTTACCAGTTGTGTAATTGTGAGCAAATCTTACGTCTCAGTTATCTTATTTGTAAAATGAAAGGGTTGCACATAATCTCCTCTAAGGTCCATTTTGAAGCTAACATGTACTCAGAGATTAAGGCTGTTCAGTCAAGGGTCAGCTGTACCTTAGCAAGTGTGTTCGTCTCCCAGGGCTGCCGTAACAGCATATCAAAAACTGTGTGGCTTAAGAAAAACAAACTTTCTCACAGTTCTGGGGACTAGACATCCGAAATCAAGGTGTCAGGAGGACCATGCTCTCTGACGGCTCTAGGGGAGAAGCCTTCCTTGCCTGGTTTACCTTCTGGTGTCTTCTGGCATTCCTCGGCTTATGGATGCATCACTCCAGTCTCATCACTGTCTTCTCCCTGTGTGTCTCCACATGTGAGTGCCTGTCTCTGTGTCCAAATTTCCACTTTTTATAAGGACACCAGTCATATTGGATTAATGTGTAATGACCTAATTTTAACTTGATTATTTCTATAAAGACTGTATTTGCTAATAAGGTCACATTCTGAGATACTGGGAGATTCAGACTTCAACATATCTCTTGAGACAACACAAGTCAACCCAGAATGGCAAGCCACTGGAAAATCTTCTCTTTGACCTCTGGGTCCATTCTTCATGTTGCTTTGTGCCCTGAGAGGCCTACATGCATCACACCAGGGGATCCCTTTGTCCTCTGGCTTCCAGTTGGGTTAGCCAGTGTCAAGAGATAGGATGCAAGGGAAGAGTGGGGTGGGAGTGGGGCATTTATTCCCCTCAGGATGGGAAGGTGTCACCACATCTGGCTGTGTCTTGTGAGGAGACCCTATCCACACAGATTTCTTTACTTCTGGGGACCCTTAAGGGCTTCTGCAAACCTTCAGGCTTAAGGTCAGTAATTCTCTCTCCCTCCCCAACCCCCAGCTTACTTCGGTTTCTCTACCAAAACTTTAACAATGTTTTTTTTTTGTTTGTTTTTGTGGTACTCGGGCCTCTCACTGCTGTGGCCTCTCCCGTTGCAGAGCACAGGCTCCGGACGTGCAGGCTCAGCGGCCATGGCTCAGGGGCCCAGCCGCTCCGCGGCATGTGGGATCTTCCCGGACCGGAGCATGAACCCACGTCCCCTGCATCGGCAGGCAGACTCTCAACCACTGCGCCACAAGGGAAGCCCAACAATGTTCTTTAGTAAACTCTCCTCATACTCCCCACTTTGCGTGGGCCATCTGTTTTCTGCAGGGATCTTAACTCTCTCCACTCTTAATGACTGAATTACTTTTCTAGAAATTCAAGGTGATAATTTGGTCTAGAAGAGTCTGAGTAGGGACCAGCTTTATTGCAATTTGTAGAAACCTGGCTGGGTGACTCCTTGTCCAGAGACTTCCAAAAGGCCAGGTCCTTTATAAAGCCAAACTAGCAATGCAGATAAGCAGGCTGGGTGGCTATTTGGATGACCTAACTTCACACATCTGTAGGCTCATGGCTGCTCTGGAACAGCCTCCAGCGTAGTTTCACATCCCTGAGCCAGGTGGACTTTCACCTGGTGAGTGAGGGAGACCATGCTGGTCTGGATGTTCTCTGTCTTATCGCTCTCTCCCTGGGGGACTTCACTTCATCTTCCCACCCAGTGATCAGATCTCTCTCAGTAATGCAATGTCTTCCTTTTAAAAACTTGTTTTGCATTTTACAATTTCAATGTTTTAGATCATCTCAGTCCTTGCTAGTAAAAGTGCTAGGGAGAGAATATCTGTAGGTCTCTGATTTCAGTGGAAAAAGGAGGCACATGCATGGAAGGGACTGGTGAAAATCTCCAGAATGACATGTTCTTAGACTATTCTGTGAAGTCAGTGATATTCTCTCCTCTAACCACTTGAGGAAACTGTGTTTGAGTTGTTTAGTGAATCTCTCTGCTTTCTCAGCTAGTACATTTATAAGACTAGTACTCAAACCCATGTTTTCACATTCCACTATTTGCTTCTAAAAAGGTATATTTTTACTCCGGTGTTCATCAGCCTTTAAAAATGAACACCTGTACCATATGTGGTCAGATACTTGGCCTTTACCCTCTCCCATCATCCAAGCTAGTCCTTGGCACTCAGTGTTCTGAAGATGCCTATGAACGAAAAAGGCAGAGAAAAAGGCAACCAGGAATGTTGCATAGCTGCTAAACTCCTATCCATTCATAAACATATGTCTCTGTGTCTGATATTTCTAGGATTTCTTAGGAACCCTCAATATTATCTGCTATACTTTCAGTCTGCCCCCCTTTTTTTTAATGGCCTTCCTTCAATGAGTTTCAGCCTTCTCTATTCTACCCTGGGCGCCTCCACAGTTGTTGCTTTTACTGTTTTGGACCTAGGATAAAAGCTACACCCACATCAATGTGCTAACAATATCTCTTGAAGCCCATTGTGCTCTGGCTTAGCTGAACTTTGCTGTGGCCATGAAAATGGACATCCAGATTTAAGGGTGGGAATTACACCAAAGAGACGAAATGTCTCTTAAAATGTGCAGGGGAGATGAGCAAATTACTAGCAAACAAAGAAACACGCTGAGTTGAATATTTGTGGCTAAAGTTTCCGATTAGACTTGGAGAATTCTGAGTTGGTTTGCATTAGAATTCTTATTACCTCTTAAGGGGGGAAAAAAAAAACCCTCAAAAAGTAGAAAGTTTTTCTTTGGATATCAAGTAGCTCTTTTCAAATCACATTTGGCCTACCGAAGTGTGAAGGGATAAGCAATGCTTGGATTCTGTTTTCCTTAAAGCCCATGTGGGTTAAGTAAGAAGTGGAAAACATCCTACTAAGTGCATCTCGAGTGTTTTTGGAACTCAGACATTAACTCAAACTTAAGATAAATGAGAATGCCCAAGATGGTTTCAGTAGTATTCTGGATATTTTCTAAGTACAGAATTAGCATCACAATTTTTTATTCTGGGCTCAACAGCAGCAAAATTGTTTTGTTTTTGTTTTTGTTTTTTGTTTTGAAGATGTAAAGTGATACAAAAAAGAAGAGAAGACTTGGTGAGACTAAGAATAGCCAGCTCTCAAGAACCCTTATTTCTGTTTCACTTTCAGGGTTGAAAGGGTAGAGCAGAAAGAGCCCTATAAGTGAGAGTGTGGGTGATAAGGCAATGGTAGCATGAAGTGTGATCCCTGGGCTGCACAGGAGGCAGGCCTCTGTACTTCCTCATCTTTCTTGTGTTGCATTCCTGCTTAAGCACTTAGCCTGGCTCACCACTGTCCACTGAATCAAGTCTGAGCTTCTCTCTCGGGATTTCACAGCTGTCCAAAATAGGACCCAACCTGGTTTCCTGCTGTTGCGTGAAGGATGATTTCAGAAGGAAAGCTCAAAATTTTATAGGTACTGAACAAGACCATGCTAGGAAGTGTCAGGTCTCCGTGTGATGAACTCACTGAGGTGGGAGAGATGCTTATAGACACAGTTTCTGGGGGCGCAGAGACCCCCATAGGGGTTATTAAGGCAGGGCCTGAGGTCCAGCTTCCTGAGCTCAGTAAAAATATAGGGACTTGGCTTCAGGAGCATGGCCCTGCACAAAGGCTGAGAGCAACTAGCAGTTAGGCTTGAGATGCTATTCTTGAAGCTGCTGCACAAGTGCCTCTGTGATATGAAGCAGGAGTAGTTCTAAAAGCGGAGGCATCCTGAAGCCAAAGGTGGGAATCATAAGGCTCCAGTGCTGGAAATTGGGAGGCAGGGGTTGGAGACCCTTCTTTAGTCAAATGGCTTATTTTCAGTCTAATCTGTGTTCTCTGGGCTCTTGGGACATGCCTGGGCATATCTGACAGATTGGAAGGAAGAACCACAAGGAGTGCGTTTGCATAAAGGACCAAGATGATATCCGGTGCACTCGACTTTCATTAGCAGTAGGGTGGGGAGAGTGGGTGAGTATGAATACAATATGGGCTGTCACTCTGTCATTAGCTCAGCTGCCATGGATTTATGTCAGAGTCCTAGGTTCAGAGGAAACTGCAAATAAAAACTGGAGGAGTTGTTCTCTTGCAGAATTTGAAAACAAAAATTAGCACTGTTTTGGGACCAATGCATAGAATAATATAAATTTCAGAGAGGTTTTTCTAACTCCATCATCAAACAGAAAGCTTTGCTCACTGGGGGGACTTTTAGAGGGAATACTGCCATTTTTTTTAAAAATTGATGAGTCTAGTGTATCAGAAATCTAAATTGGAAAAGACACAGGTAAAGCCTACCTAATGTAAAGTTGTAATAAGTAATTAGATGCATTACTGCATATTCCTCCAAGATACTTATTTCATTTTTCATCTAACTTTAAAAATCACAGGAAATTTTCATTGGGTGATCTATAATGTATTACATATATTTGTTTAATCCTTATTTCCTTGAAGTATTATGTTTTAAAGAGAAATTTGTTGCCTTAAAAAACTGCAATGGGTTTATTACATAATTTAATTCATGCTAACATGCTGACTTCATGTCGTGAAGCACAAAAGCCATAGATCTTGTCTTCTTGGCAATTCTTTCCAGGCAATATAATAGGCATCTACTCTCTTCCCTTGTATGTTTGCCATGGACATCAGGAATGATTATTATATTAATCATAGTTAATTATGTAATTATATGTATTATGTGATATTGAAAAAATTACTTTTTTTTATGATCCCCTCTAAGGAAGTCAAAGAGATGGTTAACCATTTTAAAATTTGATTTTTTCTCCCCCAACTGACTAGAATATCAAGAAGAGATTATGAACCAGTCCAAAGAATAGAATCAAAAGTACTACAGAAAAAAAAGTACATTGATTGATGTACTGAATCATCAACTGTACTGATTCCAATGGTTACTGGTTTTGGCTACCCAGCCATTTATCTGAGGTAACCCTAGTGTATAACCCAAGAACCACAATAGAATAGTCTGTCCCATGGAAATATTGTACATCCAATACAGGATTTTAAGAATTAAAGAAAACCTGAAATGTTCTTGGTCCTCTAAATGGTACGTTAATGTAGGGGTGGATCCCCAGACTAATCCTCAGTCTAAAGGCATAAACTCCTTTTGAAACTAGATCAAAATTTACATGGATCAAAGGAGCTTTGCCTTGAGACTCCTATGAGAAAGGAATCAGGAGGATGAGTCAAAAAGAAAAATATTGTAAATGTAAAATATTACTGAAGGCTTTGGATAATGGAGTATTAGAGCTGGGAGGATCTTTGAAATAAGGGGTCTAACTATCCAGTTTCTAGGACTCATCAAGAAAAAAAGGGAAAGGACTCAAATCCATAGAATTAGAAATGAAAAAGGAGAAGTAACAACTGACACTGCAGAAATACAAAGGATCATGAGAGATTACTACAAGCAACACTATGCCAATAAAATGGACAACCTGGAAGGAATGGACAAATTCTTAGAAAAGCAAAACCTTCTGAGACTGATCCAGGAAGAAATAGAAAATACAAACAGACCAATCACAAGAACTGAAATGGAAACTGTGATTAAAAATCTTCCAACAAACAAAAGCCCAGGACCACATGGCTTCACAGGTGAATTCTATCAAACATTTAGAGAAGAGCTAACACCTATCCTTCTCAAAGTCTTCCAAAATATAGCAGAGGGAGGAACACTCCCAAATTCATTCTACGAGGCCAACATCACCCTGATACCAAAACCAGACAAAGATGCCACAAAAAAAGAAAACTATAGGCCAATATCACTGATGAACATAGATGCAAAAATCCTCAACAAAATACTGGCAAACAGAATCCAACAGCACATTAAAAGGATCATACACCATGATCAAGTGGGGTTTATCCCAGGAATACAAGGATTCTTCAATATATGCAAATCAACCAATGTGATACACCATATTAACAATTTGAAGGAGAAAAACCATATGATCATTGCAATAGATGCAGAAAAAGCTTTTGACAAAATTCAACACCCATTTATGAAAAAAACCCTGCAGAAAGTAGGCATAGAGGGAATTTCCTCAACATAATAAAGGCCATATATGACAAACCCACAGTCAACATCATTCTCAGTGGTGAAAAATGGAAACCATTTCCACTAAGATCAGGATCAAGACAAGGTTGCCCCCTCTTACCGCTATTATTCTACATAGCTTTGGAAGTTTTAGCCACAGCAAACAGAGAAGAAAAAGAAATAAAAGGAATCCAAATTGGCAAAAAAGAAGTAAAATTGTCACTGTTTGCAGATGACATGATACTATACGTAGAGAATCCTAAAGATGCTACCAGAAAACTACTAGAGCTAATCAATGAATTTGATAAAGTAGCAGGATACAAAATTAATGCACAGAAATCTCTTGTATTCCTATACACGAATGATGAAAAATCTGAAAGAGAAATTAAGGAAACACTCCCATTTACCACTGCAACAAAAAGAATAAAATATCTAGGAATAAACCTACCTAAGGAGACAAAAGACCTGTATGCAGAAAGCTATAAGGCACTAATGAAAGAAATTAAAGATGATACAAACAGACGGAGAGATATACCATGTTCTGGGATTGGAGGAATCAACCTTGTGAAAATGACTCTACTACCCAAAGCAATCTACAGATTCAATGCAATCCCTATCAAACTACCACTGGCATTTTTCATAGAACTAGAACAAAAAATTTCGCAATTTGGGCGTCCCTGGTGGCGCAGTGGTTGAGAGTCCACCTGCCGATGCAGGGGACACGGGTTTGTGCCCCGGTCTGGGAGGATCCCATGTGCTGCGGGGCAGCTGGGCCCATGAGCCATGACCACTGAGCCTGCATGTCCGGAGCCTGTGCTCCACAATGGGAGAGGCCACAGCAGTGAGAGGCCCGTGTACCGCAAAAAAATAATTCACAATTTGTATGGAAACACAAAAGACCCCAAATAGCCAAAGCAATCTTGAGAAAGAAAAATGGAGCTGGAGGAATCAGGCTCCCTGACTTCAGACTATACTACAAAGCTACAGTAATCAAGACAGTATGATACTGGCAGAAAACCAGAAATATAGATCAATGGAACAGTATAGAAAACCCAGAGATAAACCCATGCACATATGGTCACCTTATCTTTGATAAAGGAGGCAAGAATATACAATGGAGAAAAGACAGCCTCTTCAACAAGTGGTGCTGGGAAAACTGGACAGCTACATATAAAAGAATGAAATTAGAACACTCCCTAACACCATACACAAAAATAAACTCTAACTGGATTAAAGACCTAAATGTAAGGCCAGACACTATAAATCTCTTAGATGAAAACATAGGCAGAACAGTCTATGACATAAATCACAGCAAGATCCTTTTTGAGCCACCTCCTAGAGAAATGGAAATAAAACCAAAAATAAACAAATGGGACCTAATGAAACTTCAAAGCTTTTGCACAGCAAAGGAAACCATAAAACAAGATGAAAAGACAAACCTCAGAGTGGGAGAAAATATTTGCAAACAAAGCAACTGACAAAGGATTTATCTCCAAAATATACAAACAGCTCATGCAGCTCAATATTGAAAAAACAAACAACGAAATCCAAAAATGGGCAGAAGACCTACACAGACATTTCTCCAAAGAAGATATACAGATTGCCAACAAACACATGAAAGGATGCTCAACGTCACTAATCATTAGAGAAATGCAAATCAAGACTACAATGAGGTATCACCTCACACCAGTCAGAATGGCCATCATCAAAAAATCTAGAAACAATAAATGTTGAGGAGGGTGTGGAGAAAAGGGAACCCACTTGCAGTGTTGATGGGAATATAAATTGATACAGCCACTATGGAGAACAGTATGGAGGTTCCTCAAAAACCTAAAAATAGAACTACCACATGACGCAGCAATCCCACTACTGGGCCTATACCCTGAGAAAACCATAATTCAAAAAGAGTCATGTACCACAATATTCACTGCAGCTCTATTTACAATAGCCAGGACATGGAAGCAACCTAAGTGTCCATTGACAGGTTAATGGATAAAGAAGATGTGGCACATATATACAATGGAATATTACTCAGCCATAAAAAGAAACGAAATTTAGTTTTTTGTAGTGAGGTGGATGGGCCTAGAGTCTGTCATACAGAGTGAAATAAGTCAGAAAGAGAAAAACAAATACCCTATGCTAACACATATATACGGAATCTAAAAAAGAGGACTTCCCTGGTGGCGCAGTGGTTGCGAATCTGCCTGCTAATGCAGGGAACATGGGTTCGAGCCCTTGTCTGGGAGGATCCCACATGCCGCGGAGCGACTGGGCCCGTGAGCCACAACTGCTGAGCCTGAGTGTCTGGAGCCTGTGCTCCGCAACAAGAGAGGCCATGATAGTGAGAGGCCCGTGCACCGCGATGAAGAGTGGCCCCTGCTTGCTGCAACTAGAGAAAGCCCTCGCACAGAAACGAAGACCCAACACAGAAAAAATAAATTAAATAATTAATAAACTCCTATCCCCAACATCTTCTTTAAAAAAAGAAAAAAAAAAATGGTTCTGAAGAACCTAAGGGCAGGACAGGAGTAAAGACGCAGACATAGAGAATGGACTTGAGGACACAGGGAGGGGGAAGGGGAAGCTGAGACGAAGTGAGAGAGTGGCATGGACATATATACACTACCAAACGTCAAATAGATAGCTAGTGGGAAGCAGCCGCATAGCACAGGGAGATCAGCTCGGTGCTTTGTGTCCACCTAGAGGGGTGGGATAGGGAGGATGGGAGGGAGACGCAAGAGGGAGGAGATGTGGGGATGTATGTGTATGTATAGCTGATTCACTTTGTTATACAGCAGAAACTAACACACCATTATAAAGCAATTATACTCCAATAAAGATGTTTAAAAAAGTAATGGATAGTTTACTATATTTATTTCTACACACTTCATAGTTTGGCAGTTGATTGGAAGTAGTATATTTTTAAAAAGTGTATTTCAAATGACTTCCAATGGTTGTATAGGGACGAAGGCAATTGATTTTGTATATTGATTTTTATCCATCTAGCACACTTGCTGAAACCCTTGTAAATTCTAATAGTTTGTCTGAAATTTATCTTGTATATGTGCCACCTTTTCTTTATCCATTCTCTGTTCTTGAATAGTCTTTACTAAGATTTGTCTATTGTCTTTACAAGTATCTTTGTACCTCCTGACCTTTAAAAAATATATTCTGAGAATCTGTGATTAGCTTGTGAGTTTAATGCATGTAGTTCATTTATTGAGATTGCTAGTATATTTGGATTCATGTTTAGAAGCAGCATAAAATAGTAATTACTAGTATAGAATTTAGTATATACTTTGTATCTTTCCATTCTGTCACTTACTAGTTTTAGCTGTTGATCAAATTATTTAACCTCCCTATGCTTCACTTTTCTCGTCTGTAAAATAACAGTAATAATATCATAGGACTCTTGACTGAGTTACTGTGAAGAATAAAGGAATTGATATTTGTAAAACACTTAGAGTGGTGCCTGGCACATTAATGCCCTAATTGTTAGTTATTATTCATATTATCTTATTCATATTTTTAGGCTTTTTATTTGATCCTCCCTCCCTTCCAATATTTTACTGGATTAACTGAGTTTCCGTTATTCCATCCCTCCCTCCTACACATGTGACAATGATTTGGAAGTTTTCTGTTTCTTAGAAATAATCAGTACCTTCTCTGAATATTTTAATTCTATCACCACTTTTGTATTTTATGTTATTCTTAAGAATTTTGGAATTGCTAAATTTTTGATCCCCCAAATTCGTTGTCATTTTATTTTTATGCATTCAAATGCATGCTTAGATTTATCAAAATGTTTGCTAATGTCCTTGTTCATCTTTGTTCTAAGATCTCATTCGTTCTTTGTGTTAAATTTCCTTCTTTTAATCTTTAAAAATATTTTTAAATTTTTAAAATGTTTTTTTCACAGAAGGTCATTTAGTAATTAATGTTTCTTTTCCCTCCCTCCCTCCCTCCTTCCCTTCCTCCTTCACTCCTTCCTTCTTTTCTTCCTTCCTTTATTTTTGGAAAATATCTTGATTTTCCCCCTCACCCTTAAATGACAGTTTAGCCGGGCAGACCATTCTAAGTTGCCAGTTATTTTCTTTCGGCACTTTGAAATATCACTTTGCCTGTGACTGTTCTTGGGAAGCCTGCCATCAGTCTAATTCTTGATCCTTTTAAGGTTGTCTGCCTTTGATCTCAGGTTACTTTAAAAATCTCTTTATCTTTGGTGTTCTGAAGTTTAATTGTGGGTGTGTCTAGTTGTGGATTTATATTTATTTCTTTTTACTGGTACTCAGTATATTTCCTAATCTGACAAATATTCCTTAAATTAGTTATAGAAAATTAACCACCCTTTTGTGCTTGAATAGTGCCATTTTCCAGTGCTTTCTATCTTATAGAACTCCTACAAGATGCACGTTGTGTTTTCTTACTTCTACCCTTAATTTTTCTTTTACATTTGGGGGAGTCACTGAAGCCCTAAGTTGACTTGATCTTAGGACAGTTTTGATTGTATCTACAAAGGGTTATGATTTTTTTTTCCAGTCCCAGGCACAAAATATGTGTTCAATGAATGGTATCTATCTATTATTATGTACATCCTCAGTGTATTTTCAAGTACATAACATTTTTCTTTTGTTTCCTTACCTTCTTTCATGTCATTTATTTGATTTTGGGGAAAGGGAAGATAAAACTTTCCCCTTGTTTTCTATTTTTCAGTATTTTTTAATGTAGTTATGTTACTTTTAAAAGAAAATGAAAGTTTAAAATAGAATTTTCAGGAGCTAGATGATTGGATTTTTTAAATTTCATGTCCAAGTGTTTCTAGATAATTATCTCTTTTGTTCTTCCATTGCTTTGTGTCAACCTTTCCATACGCTTGCAAAAACAAGATATGTTTGAAAGCCTTTCACTCTATTTCCTGCTTCTGAAGTGTGAATACTTTAATTATTTGAAACTCTCTGAGGTCTCCTTCAGAGAGGGCTGTCAGAACATTGCAGTTTCACTGGTGAAAATCTCTCTTGGGCCCAGCACAAGGTTTGTGATTTAATGAGATATGCATTTCAAACAATGTAACAGCAACTTGGTAGGTATTTAAGAGCAAAACTTTGATAAAGGTTCTGTGTTCCTCTGGGGACCTTTGATTTTCTGGTTGAAGTTAATTCCTAGGAGGGTGTTTATTATGAGACTGACACTCATTGCCTCAGACTTATAAATGAGTTTTCTCATCTTGCAGGAAAATGGAAGTTTCACCTCTCACTTTGCTTTCCTATTTGGAAGGAATATAGGACTTTCCAAAGCCAGGGGTAAACCACCTGCCTTCTTGGAACTCTTGGAATATCCTTTGAGATAATGGATTTGTATATCAATGGTCATAGCAAGGCATAGTGTGTAATCATGCCTATAAGCAGATAGACTAATGGTTGGGAGGCCTCTGAGAAGTTATCTGGTCCAACTAGATTTTACAGATGAGAAATCTAAGATCCAGAGAGTTAACTGGGTTCCCTAAGACCACCAAGCAGATTACTGTTGGCTGGAGTACTCGTTCTCTTGACTCCTGGTCCAGCACTCGTTCCATGTTATAGAAGAGTCTGTGTTTTTTCGACATTATTTTGGAGAGTTCCTTTGCTTTGACTGGCTTCAAAGGAAAAATGAAATTCTTAATTTAAGCTTCTGCATTGCACAAGACAACATTTAAGACATAATATGATACAGATATCCCTTATTATCTGAACTCTCGTTCTCTAAACACAGGAACTGTATAGATTCAGAAAAACATTTCTGAGATGGGACTGGTATCCCTTGCTATCCATACTCCTCCCACTGGTATTAAAATGATGAAAACCAAATACTGTAGGTTCACTCAGTAGCTGAACTTACTTTCCTAATTCTTCCTCATGCACCAACTAGATTTAAAAATAGGGTTACTTTGATTTGCAATAGGATGGATATAGGAAGATTATGTATTTCAACAATTAAAGAATCTCTGAATTTTAAGGAATACCAAAGATCACCTAGCTCAAACACATATTTTTTTCTGAAGAAGGAATTTAATAGCTATTACATTTGACCCAGTTTACTTTCTCAGTTGTAGGGGACCGGGGACCAGCATCTGGAAGCTCTAAGGTAGTTGACCATTGGTGCACACAGAGACTGACTTGAATGGCCTACTTCTGTCAATGACTGCTTCTAGTGACATTGTTCTCAGTAGTATCACCTAAAAATTTTATAGCATCAAATCAAAGATCATTTTTAGTCCTTATCTTATGGGAATTGTTGATCCTTATTTCTACTGTCTTGACTTCTATGATACCCACACTATTTCGTTCTCCTTGAAACTGTCTGATGGTTTCTCCTCTGTTTCATTTGTAGAATCTTCTGCCTTCTTCCACCTCTTGAATGTTAGTCTTTTTAGCTCCCAGGGTTCTGTTCTCATCCTGGTTCTTCTCACTCTATGTAATGTTCCTATGTGCATACAAAATACTTAATATACATTTGATCCATTAGACAGGCAAATAGATGATTCCATTTATTCTTAACATTTTTATTAACACATATGCTGATAACTCCAAATTCTGTATAATTTTGATGATCTGGACTCTCACACACACATATATATCAACATGTTAGATCTCCATGTATATGTTACCTAGACACTTCTAACTCAATATGCAAAATGAACTCATCTTCAATATTCTCTATCTCAGTTGTAGGACCCACCCATTTCCCCAAGTTAGAAACTAATCACCCTTTTTCTTCTGCTCTCTTACCAACTCCAATCTAACCTACAGTAAGTCCCCTACATACAAATACGAACAAGTCCCGTTCTGAAAGTGCGTTCGTAAGTCCAACAAAGTTAGCCTAGGTACCCAACTAACACAACAGGCTGTATAGTACTGTACTGTAATAGGTTTATAATACTGTGCACACAAATAATACATAAAAACAAACACAAAAAATAAAGCATTTTAAACCTTACAGTACGGTACCATGAAAAGTACAGTAGTACAGTATAACAGCTGGCATACAAGGGGTAGCATCGAATGAACAGGCAAGAAGAGTTACTGACCAGAGGAGGGAGAGGAGGCAGGAGATGGTAGGGCTAAAGGATCATCAGCAATAGGAGACAGAGGGCAAGCTGCAATTTCACTCATGCCTGACGTTGTTGGCACAGGTTCTGGTTCCTTGCTGGATTCAATTCTATCTACCCTCTTGAAAACATGATCCAGTGATGTCTGGGTAGTAGCTCTTTTTTTCTCGTCATAGATGACACGGTAGCACTGGATTGCATTCTGAATGGCTGCTGCAACTTTCGTGTACCATTCTATGTTCAGGTCCCGTGCCTCAAAAACTAACAGTGCCCCCTCAAATAAAGAAATCCCCTTGCCATTTCCTGTGTCGTGAATCTCTGGTTCTTCAGTTACTTCTTCTTGTCGCTCCACTGTCTCAATTATTTTCACTTTTGTTTTCATCGTTATCTCTTGGCGCTTCTTAGCAGTACCAGCTACATCACCGCTGCTTTTACGCTTGCTTTCAGCCATCCTAGGCTTGAAATAAAGATACTGTACTACTGTACTCTATATGGTACTGTACAGTAAAATACACAAAAGCACAACTACTTGTAGAGGATGCACGCACGTGACAATGTACACCAGATACTTGAACTAACTTACCTGATTGGACACATGAACACACATTTGCATCTTTGAAAGCTCACAACTTGAAGGTTCGTATGTAGGGGACTTACTCTATTACCAAATTCTGTCAATGCTTTCTTCTAAGAAGTTCTTGCATTCATTTTGTTCTCCATCCTTATTATAAGCTCTGGTGAGATTTTCATCATTTCTTTTTGTGGTTACTTCAAGAGCCTCCTAACCTGCATCTTTGTTTTTGGATATGGTCTTTCAAATCCCATTCTCTGTACAGATACCACAATATCAGTATCTGAAACATACATCTGATTCTATTCTTTTTTTTTCTATTTTCAACAACTCTCCATTTTCCAGTGGATAAAATAAATCTAAGGTCCTTACCATGTCCCACCAGACCTTCCTTATGAACCCCTTAAGCTTTATCTTACAACACTCTGTCACTTCATGCTTTAGCTGCACGTGATTGCTTGTATCTCTCTTCCAGAAACCATGCTACTCTTCACTTTCAGGCCTTTATTAATGCCACCTTTTCCTTCTCCTCCTCTCTTCTACCTGTTGCTACTTATTTTTTATGAATCAACCATAGAAGCCTTCTACGAAGCCACCATGAAGACTTTAATGATTTCCTTAGTTGAAGTATGTGCTTCTGCATACTCACAGTCACTGTTACTTCACTTATGACATTGTTTTATGACAGCCTGTTTACATATCTGTCTCCCCTACGATACAGGAGTCTTTAAGTATGTATACTGTGTCCTTTTTATTTCTACTCCCAAGACCTGGACTAATGCTTGAAACATAGCAGACCCTCAATAAATATCTGTAGGATGAATACTAGTGAGAGAGGAAGGCTTTTGTTAGCCTTCATCCTATAAATCCAGAAGACTCCAACCTGGCAGCAGTAGAGGTTGGGTGGTTTATTCTGGGAGCTTTATTGCTGGCTTGATCTGTGATCTCTCAGATTTATGGACTGTGGAGCAAGGCAAATGTGGAGAGGGATAAGCCCTTCGGTACATTCTTGTTTACCCTGGTAAGAACACAATTCTGTTCATTCAGCTGCATAAATATTTCTGAAATGTGTTCACTATTTTAAATCCAGACTACCACATTGCTTGCCCTGGTGCCTGAGCAGACCCTCCATAACTGGTATCTTTGCCTTAAGTCTTGCCTTTTCTAATTCTTCTCCCACATATACTGTAACCTCAGTAATCTTTCTCAGATGCTAAAATTCTTTATTGGGTTTCAAAGCTCTTAGACAAAAGTCCAAACTCCCTAATGCAGCGTATAATAATTGCATTTTATGATCTGACCCTTGCTTATTTATCCAACCCATGGCTCACCATGCTGTCCTGGCTCATCTGGGCTCCTGTCAGACTGAATGGTTTTTGGTTCATTTGACCTGCTTTATTTCACTTACTTCTGGGTCTTTGGATTTTGCTTGGGACACTCATCCTTTTTACTCCCATCCTCATTACCAAGTTAACACTTAACTCATCATGAAGGTCATAGCTTAGGTGTTAACTTCCTCCAGAAAATCTTCCTTGATGTCTGAATCCAGGTTAGGAATCTTTTCCCTCTCCTTCTCTACCAGTTTTTCTGCCCATAGTCTCTTGCAACACTCCTGAACTTCCCTCTTATATAATATCATACTACCATAATTGCCTTTCTTACTGTCTTGGTGACCTACTAAACTAAGTCCTGAGAAGGCAGAAACTGTGTCAGTTGTGTTCCTTGTGGTATCCTCAGCACCTAGTACAGGAACTTGCACAAATTGGTGCTGAGTATTTATTGAATGAATGAATGAATGTGTGAATATAAAGCCATTTTATTTTTTATTAAAGCATAATTGATTTACAGTATTGTGTTGGTTTCAGGTGTGCAGCAGAGAGATTCAGTTACACATATGTATATATATTCTTCTTCAGATTCTCTTCCCTTATAGGTTATTACAAAATACTGAGTATAGTTCCCTGTGCTATAGAGTAGGTCCTTGTTGGTTATCTATTTTATATATAGTAGTGTGTATATGTTAATCCAAACCTCCTATATAAAGTCATTTTATCTTATTCACTGGATTTCATCTTGCCATGTTGTTGAGAAATTATAGGATAATAACAACTGGAACTCTGGAGTTAATTTTTTTTTTTTAACTAGCTGCATATGAGACTGTTTCTGACAGTCCTGTGTTTGTTGTTGTCTTCAGGTGTGCAATGAGAAACCTGGGTTTTGTGACATCTGAGTCTCTTCCTGACTTAGTGAGTCTGTCTGGATCTCTGACTAACCATAAGCATGAAGGCTCTTATCAAAACAAACCACTAATAAGGGGAATCTGGTGACTGATGGAGATAAGGTAGGTAATCTCATTTATACTTCTGTATGGTGGGAAGTCCATTCTCTCTACCAAAGGGAGTGGGTGCCTCTAAGTCACTGGCAGTGGTCTAATATGCCAAAAACAGCTTTCTGGAACCATGATGGATTTGGTCTGGTTTCATGACCAGAAGGTGGGCTCAGGAAGATGAGGTGTTAAGTATTGTTGAAGAGCATTTTATCTTCTTGTGAGGTGTAGGGCTGAATTTTATTAGTGACTCAGCAAGGCTGCCCTATTTTTAGGCCTAAAGGTTAGCTTGCAACACTTCAGAGAGTGGGTGACCCAGAGGAAGTGTTACCAGCTCAACTGAGTCTTGTTTTATTTATAAATACTGTGTTGATTAATTTTAAATTGGTTATATTTAATTTGGGACCTGAAATAGATCAGACCCCCTTCTTAGTTCCCTCTTGAGTCAAAAGAGACCAAAATAAGAATTTGCATATGCATTACCAAATAGTCGGTGTGCTGTGTTTGTGGCTTTATTTGTTGAATTGGGTACTAATGGAATACATAGAAAAATATACCTTTCCTTTCTTGCAAATGAGTCAAACATCCAAGGATTTGTCCCTTAAGAAACTCATTTTATCTCCTATTTCTCCTGTAGAGAAATAATCCTTAACTGTATCTTGCCCAGTTATTTCTCATGTGTGAAATTGGTCATTAGAAGGTCTGGGGAGGGAAATAATTACTCAATCTGGATGAATCACTACCACTCGTGTAAATTGAGGAGCATGGGTTTCATGACCTCATATACTCTGAGTCCAGAAGTTCTGTGAGGGTGAAAATTTGCCTCCAGATACATTCTAATGAGGTGAGTTTGGCGAATGATCAAGCCATAAACAAACTTTCTTCCTAACTCATACTTTGTTGGGTCAGTAGTATTAATTGTGACAGACAAATATTATTACTGGTATATTACATTTAGACAACTGGAGTTTGGTCAAAAGAAACCTTGACTTAGAGTGACAAGAACAGGCCTCTGCCTCAAGTTGTGTGATTTTGGGCAATCAGTTAAAATATTTGAGCCTCAATTCCTCATCTTTAAAATGAAACTAATTTGAACATGACACAGAGGTAAGGAAAAATATCACGTGTTGATGGAAATTTTTTGGTGTAATTGGCTAAACTAGGAAACTCAAAGGTGTTGTAACATGTGTTATGGTTAAATCTAGTCAACAAACTATACCCCCAAATTTACATACATGTACACACACACGCTTCCTAGTTTTTTTCAGGTTCTATTTCCCATGTACTTTCATGATGGATTTGTATACACTTCACCCAACATCCAGGTGGCAAGTGACAAATTCATAAGTTTAGTTTCTTTTTAATGTACATAACTGCCACATCATGTGGGAGGATGAACTAAGATTTACTGTGCATCTATTCTAGGTTAGATGAAAACTCAGTGTGGTACATAAATTACCTTCAAATCAATATCCGGAGGCAGGCATTACTCTGTTTCAGCCAGGATAATAATTATGAGGGAAATAAAGGGTGAAAGTTCAGATCCTGGAGTCAGGTTTCAGTTTCCAGACCTGAATAGCATGTAAATGCATATAAGAGTTTTAATGTCATTTCAGAATTTTGTATCTCACATTTATTTATTCTTCTGCTCTGTCCCTGCTCTTCTCTCCAGAGGCCACTCGTGTTATCAGTTGTTTTATGTATTCTTCCAGGGATTCACAAGAATAGATATAGCACACTCATGTACACAAGCAATATCTCCTTTTATTATTTTCCTCTTAAATAATAGCGTACTTTCTAGTTGTTCCACTCCCTAATTTTTTTTGCTTCACAGTGTACCTTGAAGATGATTCCATATTAAGTATATAAAGAGCTTCCTCATTCATTTTGAAGACTGTATAGTATTCTGTTGTATGGATGTGTATGTGTGTGTGTGTGTGTGTGTGTGTGTATGCATGTTATTTCTAATTGTTTTCTCTTACATATAATGCAACAAAGAATAACTTATACATATGTTATTTCAAAGTTGTAAGATATATTTATAGGATAAATTTCTGAAAGAGGAATTGCTGTGTGTAGGTGATATGCATTTGAAGTTTGTATAGATATAGCCAAGTTTCTTATAATAGGGTCATGCTGATTTACACTTTGACTAGTCATATATAAGAGTGCCTGTTTCTCTACACCATCACCAACGGGATACATTATCCAATTTTTTTCCCTCATCTTATAAGTAGAAAATTATATGTCGGTGCAATTCTAATTTGTATTTCTTATTGTAAGAGAAGGAGGCAACTTTTCATGTGTTTAATAATCATTTGATTATTTTCTGACTGCCCGAAGGAATGTTTCTTTATATTTGAACTCCTTTTAACTGGGATAGGACTCATGTGGACTTGGCTGGGTCAATATTCCCAAAATGATGTGCCATATCAATATTTAATTTTTTAAAGTTTTCCTTATTTTTAGAAATGTTTTCTTGAATTTTTAAAACAAATTTATCATGTTTAATTTCCAGATTTCTTCTTTGGGCATTCCAATTATGTATACATTGAATCCCCTTTATCTATCCTTCTTGTCATTTTCTCTCAAATTTTAAACTATTATGATTTACTTTTTATTTTTCTTGTTTCACATCAATATTTACTTCTCTCTTTGTGTTTTTAATGCTATTTATTCTCTCATATTTCTTCCAATTTTTTCTTCATTTTAATATTTTGTTTCTTCCTTTGTGAGCTCTTCAGTTCACATTTTGTTTCCTTTAGTGTCAGCATCTCATCCTGAAACACATATATTTTTGTTTAGTCTTTTTTTATAAGGATGATTAATTAATTAACTTTGGGGAACAATTCCTGATGGAATATTTTGTGATAATTTTTATCTGTCCTGTGATATTTTTTTCTGGTGGCTCTTCTTTATTTGACTTTTGTTTCATATTTTTCTTTCTCCATTCCTGTAGGATTTTGTATAGATACTGTGGTCTTCTATGTTCACTATTCATTTATAAAGGAATAAAGTTTTTCTGGGTCAGGTATTGACAGAAAATTCATGTGGAATTGGCACTATATTCCAGGCTACCTGGGACTTCCTAACGATCCATGAACTTGTGGGGAGTTTATATAGGAATTACTTTTCCCAGCCTTGGCATTGTTTATGATGTGAGTTCTCTCTTCTGCTTTGTTGGAACAGAGACAGCTTCCTGAAAATATTGCTTGCTTGTGTGATCATTTTTTTAGCTTCACCCTTACTTACCTCTTTCCCCAGTGTGTATAACACCATACCGCTGTTAAAAACAAAGGTTTTAACAATCAGGACACAGGTTATATTCCTCTCTTTTAAAAAACTGTTTTTACTATTTTTTTTTTCTGAGACCTACTGCCATGATTTCCTCTACCTGATTCTTCGTTCATGTGCCCTTGCTTTATTCCCATGTGTGAACAGCCCCCAAACTTATCCTGTATTTTTAGAGATTTTTATCTGTTTCCATTTTTACCAAAAATGGAATTTTAATTTTGATTTTTCGTTCTCATTCTGTGGAATAGAAGAAGTAAATGCCCACTTTACTCTGCCATTATTAGATTGGGTATCCTTTGCATTATTCTTTGGGATTTTTTAAACTTTTCAAAAAAACTAGGCATGATTCTTGATATTTCAGCCCTTATTAATTAGTTTATTTTGATTTAGCCCAAGATGTCCATTTGCTTAACAGACTTCCTCAGAGGAATTCTACCAATACTTCAAATTTACAATGTTTAGCGATAAATTCAACCTCTTTTTTCACAATACTGATTTTTCTGGAATTATTCAACATCCTGTATAATTGGTCACCAACTTCTGTAACAACTGCAACATTAATTTTACCCTGCTATGTAGGAGACAGTGTGGTGGGTAATGGATAGTAATGCCCTTGGACTTGAGTTAAAGGTGTTTCTGCCTTGGAGCCCTTAAGCTTTTGAGAACCCTGCATGTCCTAGATCCACATTCAGAATGATTTTAAAACTCACAGGCATCTCTTTCACTTAGGGTCTGGAGCTCAGCACCTGTACAAATGTTCTTGTGGCCCAAATAAATGCTTTTCCACATCTCTTAACATATTTCCTTGAAAGAAAAAGTACTCCAAAGCCACAAAAACTGGTGGATTCTGCCACTGCTGTGTTGAATATGGACACTCCTTCGAAGTAGGAAGGATGCCAATGCAGGGGACACAAGTTCGAGCCCTGGTCTGGGAAGTTTCCACATGCCGCAGAGCAATGAAGCCCGTGTGCCACAACTACTGAACCTGCATGCCACAACTACTGAAGCCTGAGCACCTAGAGCCTGTGCTCCGCAACAAGAGAAGCCACCACAATGAGAAGCCTGCACACCACAACAAAGAGTAGCCCCTGCTCACGGCAACTGGAGAAAGCCTGCGCAGGGCAACAAAGACCCAACACAGTCAAAAATAAATAAATTAATTTAAAAAAACACAACCCTATAAAAAGGGCCAGCCTTGCTTCTTGCCAGAGAGGCACTATACTAATTTAATTACTAAGCACCTGGAGTCAGAATACTGGAGCTCAAACCCTGACACCACCACTTATCAGCTGTGTGACACTGAGCAAGTTTCCTGACCTTTCTATGCCTCCTCTGTAAAATGGGGATAATAACAGCACCATCATTGGGTTAGGTTAATTAATGAGATAAAACATATAAAAGACTTGCCCAGGGCATGAGCACAGGGAGCCCTCAATAAATATTATTTCCAGAGAAAAATGCCCCAAAGCCAAGGAGCAATATACCTGAGAATTCTTGTAAAAGCTTATCATTAAACCCAAAATTCTAACACATTTGGTCTCCGGACTTGTGCATACTATAGATAATAGTAGTAATAAAAAAAAAAATTCATGCTACTCTTATACTTATAGGTCTAGCTGTAACTTGGTGAAGCCAGTTCTTTACATTAGCAACTAAGTGGAGGTTGGGCACTAAATTTCAAATAGTCTTATTTTTATAAAAATACTTCATAAGAATAAATTAAAATTTTTCAAAATTAAAGTCTTTATTAAACTAATAACAATTTTTGATATTCATTTACTGTAACGTGTTTTATCTCATAATTTTGAATATTTAAAAAGTGAAATAACTATTTTTGAAGATACATGTGAAAAATACTTCACTTATTTATATTTGTTTTCATATGTAATTTTGACAAAAATACATTCACATTTTGGAAATTATCATGTTTATATTTTTAATCCTTTCTATTAGTTGATGTCAATAGAACATACATTATGTAAAAAAATCTTGATTAAGCAACATAATTAGTGAGCCTGTTGAAATAAAGGCAAGAAAAATAAATCTATTAAAAATATGTACTAGTTTATGAATTGTACATAGTTTTACTTCATTACTCATCAAAACATTGTTGATCCATCAACAGAATACTTAGATATGTACAATAGTAAGTAAATTTAGTTGTCTTTTAAAATTTTGCTGAATTTCAGTCATATAGAAACATAACTTGCAGGACTTCCCTGGTGGTGCAGTGGTTAAGAATCCACTGCCAATGCAGGGATCATGGGTTCGAGCCCTGATCCGGGAAGATCCCACATGTTGTGGATCAACTAAGCCTGTGTTCCACAACTACTGAGCCTACGAGCCACAACTTCTGAGCCCACGAGCCACAACTACTGAAGCCCGTGCACCTAGAGCCCATGCTCCGCAGCAAGAGAATGCCGTGCACTGCAACGAAGAGAACAAAGAGCAGCCCACGCTCACCACAACTAGAAGAAAGCCCGCACGCAGCAACAAAGACCCAATGTAGCCAAAAAAAAAAAAAGCTGTGTGTGGTTTTGCAGTCACAATATGAACCAAACTTTTTTTCCTGCGTGCCCATCATTAAATGAAATAAATGTATTGGCAAAAGCCAGAGGAATCTTGAGAAATTTGAGCAGTTGTCATTTCCAGGAATAGAAAAACGAAACACTGGCTGTTAGAAAACAGAGTTTTGAAAAATCCTTTTATGAGTGATTCTGTTTTCTGTTGAATATATATATTAGAAATATTAGTCTGGAGCCTGCTGTGTGGAAAAGAAAGATTTGAAAATGTTACAGACTGTGTTCCATTGCTCAGAAAATAAGAAGAAAATGTCATTTTTCCATGTCTTAAGACAGCCTCATACTATTTCTTGATTATTTTCCTCACTCCATGAGTGAAGGTCAAAGATTAACTCAAAAATATTTCAAAATATTATAGGTTAATGTTGGAGAAAAAATTGCTTTCGAATCTTTAAGAAAGGCATCATTTGGATGTAAATTTTTAGGGGAATGAAAAATAAAAACCAGAGAGTGGATTATAGCATAATACTAGCTATTCTTGATCAGAAAGGACAGTAGGTTAAATGCATGGCTATTTACTTTAATTTTTAAAAACTGTATCCAGGAAGTCTACATTATTTGCAAGAACTGTAAAATATAATTCAGCTTGGGGACTTCCCTGGTGGCGCTGTGGTTGAGAATCTGCCTGCTAATGCAGGGGACACGGGTTCGAGCCCTGGTCTGGGAAGATACCACATGCCGCGGAGCAACTAGGCCCGTGAGCCACAACTACTGAGCCTGTGTGTCTGGAGTCTGTGCTCCGCAACAAGAGAGGCCGCGATAGTGAGAGGCCTGCGCACCGTGATGAAGAGTGGCCCCCGCTCGCCGCAACTAGAGAAAGCCCTCGCACAGAAACGAAGACGCAACACAGCCAAAAATAAATAAATAAACAAACAAATAAATAAATAAACAAATGTGGGGTTTAAAAAAAATCGTTAAAAAATAATTAAGCTGGCTGAAATGACTTCTTGTTTAATTTGCTGCTTCGTATAGTGTTCAACTCACTAATTATGTGCTTAGAGATACATTACCAGCTACCTAGAGCAGAAATGTTACTAAGGGGGACCAACTAAGAATTGTTAACTGACAAGTAGCTATAAGTAGGTACCTCAAATAGATGCTGTTTGAAAAGGCCCTCATGGGGGGTGAGGGGGGAGGAGAGCAAAATTTTGATTTGGACTACTTGTAGTTTTTAATTGAAAAGGTATTCCCTAATTAGTAGAATTACCACAGATATATACAAGAGAGTCTACATAGTTCTCATTGATTCCCCTTTTCTTTGACTTACTGCCTCAAAGTTTTAGAAAGAAAGATCTGAGAGTTGTTCAGTGAACTGAAAAAAAAAAAAAACAACTGAATAGAGGTCTTGCTTGATCCAGTGAAGAGGAAAGATTTCATACAGGGAGTAAATGAGCTGGCAGCCTAAATAATGTACTAGGAACTTTTAGTTGGAAGTCCCCCAACTGATTATTCAACTGCTGGAGACTTCTGCCTCCAAGTTAATTTTGGTTTTGGTGATCACTCTTAGTAACAGCCATAAACTAGAAAGGAAAGACACACTCACCTTATAGAATTTAGAGGTTTCATGTGTGTGTGTGTTTAATGTTTATCTTAGTCCATAAAACTATTTACTTTGGTGGAATACACTATTTCTAAAGCAACTTATTTCTAATAGAAAACTTGAAATTTATGCATGACCATTTTTTCCAAGCCCCAGTCACTATGAGAAAGGAAGGCTCAACTTATAACCACAGAGTTATTTTGTGTCAGCTCCTACCCGCTAATTATTTTACCTGGATCCCTATCTCCCCCCCGCCCCCATCTTTAGTGACTGGCTTCTGCTCTCCCCTCCTACGATCAGGAGGGAAGCAACCAGAAGTCCTCTCTTGTCCTGAACCCACCTGACCTAGGACTTCGATAGTGATGTTACCCAGCTTCACTTTTCAACCCACATCGTGACTCAGTTTTGGTTTTTGCTGACTCTCCTTCTAGCTTAGCCTTTTTAAAGACCTTCCCTCAGATTCTGCCTCTGACCTCACCACCTTTGGTGACCTGCTAAATTCAATCTAAAATTCCCAAGCAGTGCTTATGGCTTGGACTTCGCTACTTCCCATACCAAGCTTGGTTATAATAATCCTACATACACTTGACCAAAAAGAAATATATAAATTATCAGAAAAACCCTGTGTCAAAGCAGCTTGGGTCTGTGAGTCCTTCAAACACTAAAGAGCCATTAATTAGACAGAAGTTAAGCTTCTTTGGCAAATCGAATCACAATATCCCTATTTAGGAAAAAACTGCCACTTAATGTATTCAGTGCATTCACAAATATGTATTGTGTGTGGACTATGTTATACATTATTCCTGATATTGGGTATATGGCTGTGAATAAAACAATCAAAATTTCTGCCTACATGAAATCCATCTTGTAGTGGGTGGAGAATAGAGTCAGCACTTTTCTGTGTCCTCACTCGGTAATGCTGCTTAGTAGGCAAAGGGCCTTTACCAACAGGGTGGGGCTAGGGAAGGCAGACTTCCCATAAAAGAGGTCATTACCATTAACTTTTTTTAAGGTTTCTGTCCCTAGTGTTCACTAGCCTGTCACCCCCAATCTGGCAACTCAAGAAACATTATTTTCACTCTTCTTTTAAAAATATTCTATAATAAAACCTTTCTGTATCTTGGTTATCCAAAGTTATAACTTGTCAATTAAAGAAGCAACTCAAAAATGAAGTTGGAAAAGAGTCCTCCTAGTCCGGTCTTTGGTCAAATTCTGCCTTGATTTTCCATGAAGAGAGCCATCCAGTAGTCAATAAAATTGGATTGACCCCAAAGCAGCATTGAACATTTGTTTTTGATGATTCAGAAGAATTAGTAAGGTGAAATGCCTGAAGGGCACATCTTAACGATGACCCTGGTAAAGCACATGGAGCTGGTTAGTGGACATTTCACTCACTAGAATGGCAGAAAAAAATAGCGTGTTAGGGCATCACTAGAGAAGATCAAAATTCCTACATAAGGTCATTTAGTTTTTTCTATAGCCTCTGTTTGCTATTTTTCTATAAACTTATTTATATCCTTAGCAGAAAAAATAAATATGTTTATTTTTATTCAGCCTCCTAAAATCAGTATGAACTCGCCTAGACTTAAGTTGGTTCTGTTCATAAATTGTGGTAAAAAGTCCAATATATTTTCTGTAGCCATACTTCTCTTTTACTGTTTGACTGGAAAGATTCTCTCTTATGTTTGAAGAATTCATCTCCCACCCTTGGTGCTCTAGCTGACTGCTGTGGCCTGCTCTGAAGTTGACCTCACGGTTAGCAATGCATTCTGAGGCGAATGAGTCACTTCATTGGCAACAGTCATGCAACTGTGAAACCTCTGTGGGGTTTCCCTGGCCATCTTTGCCAATTCAAAATACCAGAGACACTACGATGCTGACTTCAGTCCTCACACCCGAATAAGCAGAGGCTGGATGCTTATAGCTGGACAGGGCTTCTGTGCATATTTATGCAAAGGAGGGGTAGGGTCTCTTCCACATGCAGATTTTTAAAGAGGCCTGGTGCTGCCCCTTCCCTGTCTTCACTATCTGGAGCATTTCTCAAATAGAGAATGGACAGAGTGGAGCAAGTCTGAAGACCCACCAACATTCCCTGGAGATCTAAGCTATAAACCTGGTACATAGATTTCCATCTCTCTTTCTCTCTCTTTTTATTAAACATCTTCAGAAATAAGACAAACCCCCATCAGTCAGAAAAAGCCCCACCCTTAAAAATCACTGCCATAGATCCTGAGCTCCTTGAGAGTTGGCATCCTGTTATTCATTGTTGTATAATAGTGCCTCGCACTTAGTAGGTGCTTGATCAATGTTTATCGATCTAATGGATAAATGAGAAACATTTTGTATGTTGCAGTTTTGAAAGAGTACGTGCCAGATCTGAGCTAAAAGAACGTGGTTGCTTTGCCATTCACACTGCTAGGCTTGGTTTGGGATTTTGTGTCATCTACAGGACAGTCTCTGCTGAAGAAAAACTTCCTAGCAGAGCCAGGCTGCTGTTACAACTGAGGTCATCCTTCTGTGTCTAGACCTTTTGTATGCCAAAGGAGAGTGCTTCCTTTACATGTCTGAGCTATAAAGCTCACCATCCCGTCTCCAAACTGTTGTAAACGCTTTTAAGAGCATAGTATGGAATGGTCCCAAAGAGGGCCAGGGGTAGTTTGTGTTTGCTTGGAAATTGCAATACCAGTTTTCCAAGATAAACAAGAGATACACAAATTCTCTGTCCCTGTAAATGTTTCCATTTATTCTTTAAAGAGATGTATCTGGACTAACCCATAAGAAATAAGAGAGATTTGTGAAGAACAGTTTGGGAATAAAGGTGAGGATTGCCTTCCAGTGCAGAAGTGTATGAGGTAGTCTTCACTTTTGAGCCATAGAGTGCCTTATGCTGAAATTCAGTAGCCATGCTGAAAATCAGTCAGTTGCATATGGAAATACACTTTTTCCAAGACAGTCTAATACTTCTCCCAAATTGAGTCTAGAAGTGACATAGACTTCTGTTACTTCCCTTTAAACTTCTCCTTAGTTTACATCCAACTTATAGCTCTGCTTCTCAAAATGAATGTGTTTGTGCTATTAGAAACCCATTAACTACAGAGACAACTGGGGAGACCCACTCTAGTGATAATTCTTCCATGACACGTGATGTTGCTGCTCAATTGAAAGGGACCCTGGAGGTGGACATGTGAGGTGGGCTCGGGACCTGGTGAGTATCATGCTGTGAGCCATCACTTCCCTGCAGCTTCAGTATGGAGAACTCTAAAGCACTGCGAATATTCTCTATGGAGAATTTTAAAAATCAGTAACCATAGAGGCCATTTAAAAATCCATGGTCTCTTTCGTTAATAGGAAAGTCAATAGACTGTTTAAGAGGTTGATCAATCCAACATTTTATTTGGTGTGAATTTTTTCTGTTTTTTTGGCACAGATAACAGGGTATTTTGGTCAATTCTTAGGAAAAGCAGAAAATCATGGAATCACATTTTGTTTTCCTGTTCAGGATTCATTTCCTGACACATCTGTTTTCTGAGACCAAGGTATGATCTCTTACACCCTAGGTTAAACTTCACTTGAAGGCAAATATTTATTCTCCTTTTGCTAGGAGGGCCTTATGTGATTTCTCAGCCACCCAGAAAAACAGTGGTTATAGCAGAAAATGGAATTTTTGACCCTATTTGTTTTCTTTAACTCGTGTAAGACAAAATGTGCTTCCTGGACGCAGATTTCATTTGTGTCCAATGAGTCAATACAATAGGCTTTCTTACTTACATTTTGAGAGAAACTAATTCTTAAGCCAATGTTTAAAAGTACAACCACCACTAGAGATGGTTATAATTCTAATCTTTCCAATATTGTAGACGTAAACAGTTACAGGTTTGTTCTCTCTCTCTCTCATTAAGCGTTCTCTCAGTGCTAGGTACTAGTCTGTGAGCCCTACATTAATTAATGCATTTAATCCTCACAACAATCTTTGAGGTAGGTATTCTAAATTTCCTCTTTTTACATATAAGAAAATTGAATCATTTAGAAGGTTAAAAACCTGTAAAGGATTATACAGCAACTAGTAACAATGCCACCTAGGCAGCCTAACTCCAGAAATCGTATCCTTTTTTTGTTTTTTAAGATTTATTTATTTATTTTATTTTAATTTTTGGCTGCTTTGGGTCTTAGTTGTGGTACACGGGATCTTCGTTGAGCCATGCGGGATCTTTTGCTGAGGCATGTGGGCTTCTCTCTAGTTGTGGCATGTGGGTTTTCTCTTCTCCAATTGTGGCACATGGGCTCTGCAGTTTGCGGCCCACAGGCTCTCTAGTTGTGGCACGCGAGCTCAGTAGTCACGGCATGCGTGTTAGTTGCCCCGCGGCATGTGGGATCTTAGTTCCCTGACCAGGGATCGAACCTGTGTCCTCTGCATTATAAGGTGGATTCTTTACCACTGGAACACCAGAGAAGTCCCCAGAAATCATATTCTTAACTGGACACTACAGAAGCCCTTGTAGATGAAATATCCGTTATCAGAAATGTGATCTGCAAATATCGCCTCCAAATCTATGGCTTTTGTTTTCAGTCTCCTGTCAGAATCTTTCAAAGAGTAGCAGTTTTTAACCTTGAAGAGGTCAAAATTATTTTTTTCTTTTATAGATTTTGTTTTTGGTGTATATCTAACAAATTTTCACTAATCAAAGGTCACAGACATCACAAAGATTTTCTCCTTTTTTTTCTTCTAGAAGTTGCATAGTTTTAGGTTTAAAAATAGGTCTATGATCCATTTTGAATTAATTGTTTTTTGATGAAAGATATTTATCAAAGTTTATTTTATGTATCTTTTTGCATATGGATATCCGATTGTTCAAGCATCATTTGTTGAAAAGACTGTTCCTTCTCCACAGAATTGCCTTTGCACCTCGGTCAAAAATCATTTGTCCATGTATATACGAACAAACATATTTCTAGACTCTCTGTTCTGTTTCATTGATTTATTTGGCCATTTAGATGCCAATACCACACTGTCTTTTTTATTATAGCTTTATAATAAGTCTTGAAATCAGTCAGTTTTAGTCTTCCAGCTTTGTTCTTTTTCAAAGTTGGTTTGACTATTCTAGATCCTTTGACATTCCCATGTGAATTTCCATATGGCATTTCCATATGAATTTTAGAATCAACTTATCTGTTTCTACAGACATGCGTGATAAGATTGCATTGAACCTATAGATATTTGAGAATTGACATTTTAACAATACTGAGTACTATAACTTATGAATAAGATATCTCTCCATTTGTTTAGGTCTTGTAAAATTTCTCTCAGCAATGTTTGCAGTTTTCAGTGTATAGGTCTCATACATCTGTAGTCCAATTTATCTTTAAGTATTTCATATTTTTGATGTTATTGTAGATAGTATTGTTTTTTAGTTTAAATATCTTATTGTTCATTACTAGTATATAGAAATATGCTTTTTGTTTATATTGATCTTGTATAATTCAACCTTCCTAAATTCACATATTAGTTCTAGTAGCTTTCTTGTAGATTCTGTTGGATTTCCACAAAGAGATTATGTCATATACAAGCAGATAACTTGAAACCACCAAAAATAGACTTGACCTGATTGACATATTGTAGAACACTATACCCCAAAAGAGCAGAGCATATATCCTTTTAGACAACATTTACCAACAAAGTCCTACTCTGGGTAAGCCATAATATTTCTCAATAAACATAAAAGGTTTGAGTCACACACAAAGCATGCTCTCTGACCACAGTGGAATTAAATTAGAAATCAGTAATAGAAATATTTATATAAAATTTGTAGATTTAAAAAAATCATTATTTCTTTCATTTTTTTCTGCCTCTTTTCTCTTACCTCTCTCTGGGGACTCCGATTACATTACATTAGGCTACTAAGAATTGCCCCAAATTCACTGATAGTCTTTTCAATTAATAAAAATGTTTTTCTACCTGATTTTCAGATTGGATAGTTTCCATTGCTATGTCTTCAAGTTTCCTAATATATTTCTTCTATAATGACTAATTGCTATTAGTTGTCTCCAGTGTATATTTTTTTTCTTATGCATTATAGTTTTCACCTCTAGAATTTTGGGACTCATTCTGTATCTTCCATGTCACTACTTACTGGTTTAAACATAAACAATCAGCTATAATTACTCTTTTAATTTTGTTTTGTCTTCTAATTCTATCATCTGTGTCAGTTCTAGGTTGGTTTTGATTATTTTTCACCCTGGTTATTGGTCATGTTTTCTTTCTTCTTTCGTTCCTGGTAATCTTTAGTTGGATATCATATTTTGTGAATTTTACCTTATTGAGTGCTATATACGGTCATATTTCTATAAAACTTGAGTTTTGTTACTTGGAAAAATTTGATTTTTTGGGGGGTGAGTGTTGATTTTAAGATGTGTCAGGTTGACTGGGGCAGCATTGAGACCAGGACAAATTATTTCTCGATACAGAGGAAAGACCCTTCTGAATACTCTAACTGTGCCCTGTGGAGAAGCATCTCTTCTCAACCTGTGTGAGCATCAAGTACTGGTCCATCTAATCCTTTTGGATGATTCTTTCTTCAGACTTGGTGCTTATCATTACTCTGCAGAATACACGAGTGAGGGTTACAGATCTCCAGGGCTCTCTATGCAGCTGTCTCCTCTCTGGCACTCTGTTCTGTGACTCTGGCCTCTTTGTCTCCCTGGGTTCTCTGCAGTATCTCTTCAACATAAGGGCTCCCAGGCTCTACCTGTATCCCATACGGCCTGGAAACACTCTTAAGATATTGAGCTGGGCTCATCTTGCTTGTTTCCCTTCTCTTAGGAATCACTGACCTGTGCTGCCTAGTGTCCAGTGTCTTGAAAATCATTATTTCAAGTATTTTATCTAGTTTTTCTGGATGTTTCAGGAAAGAAAGTAAATCCAGAAATAGAAGTTAATTAATTTGATTTTAAGAAATAAAAAGAGTGAGCATTCCTTATCTATATACATTCATTGATATCATAGCTACTGTGTAAGCAAAAGATCTCTTTTCAATTTCATTTCCTTGAGACTACAACCTTTTTTATCTACTTTTATCCTTCCAAATGAGTTGGTTCCTTGCTTCTTTAAAATCTATAACATTCATTATCTCTTAAAGGAACTAGGGGGACAACATTTTTTTGCCTATTAGTAAATAGTTAAATCAGTGTCTTTCAAATTTGCTCAGATACCTAAACAACCACCTTACCTTCTTATGGAATGTAATCAAATACTAATACATTTCATCTCATTTTATGCACTAGAGAAATTTTTACTTTCAAAAAATGCGATCACGTGAACATAGATTTCCACATCTCAGGTAATAATACTAATTTAGTTATCCATTTACTTACTTATTCAACATGTGCTCATTGATTATCTACTGTGATACACATATGATGATATAAATTTTCATTAATGTTCATAACTATTATTAACAGTGTATTTAGGTCAATCAGAATCTGTGCAGAGACTTCTTTTATGAAGATTTGTCTTATACTTGAGTTGTCTTTATGAAATGTTCAATGGTACCTTCAGATACACAGGCAATCTAACCTGAATCCTACTCTAAGATGATTACAGTGTTGAAACTTTAGGGCTCTATAAGAGAAGCTGGAATAATGAGACTAATGTTCAATACTTTGTTACCTGAACAAACAGATACAAACTCAAAGAAGAGTCATTGATCATATTTTTAGCTGTTTGATATTTTGTGATATAATATTTAGTGCTTAGGTATTATATCAACCATCATGCAAATTCAGGAAAATTTTCCAAAATTTTTCTAAAAGATGATTAACACTTCAATCCCTTTTTTTAGTTCAAAGAACACCCACAACTGGAAATGAAAATTGATGGAATCTTTTAGAGAGCAATTTGGCAATCTGTATGCAAAGTCTTAAATAGCTTATATCTTTTGATATGAACTTCTGGGAAATTATCCAGAAAAATTGTCAATGGTTGATCAAAATTGAGATATAAGAACACTCTACACAGTGCTTCTTTTTTTTTTTTTTTTTTTTGTGGTATGCGGGCCCCTCACTGCCGTGGCCTCTCCCTTCGCGAAGCACAGGCTCCGGATGCGCAGGCCCAGTGGCCATGGCCCACGGGCCCAGCCGCCCCGCGGCATGCGGGATCCTCCCAGACCAGGGCACAAACCCGTGTCCCCTGCATCGGCAGGCGGACCCTCAACCACTGCGCCACCAGGGAAGCCCACCCACAGTGCTTCTTATAATAATGAAAAATCAGAAAAAAACCTGAATGTTCAAAAAAAGGATGTTTAAAAGTATAGTGGTACAATAATGTAAGGAAATACTATACAATTATTTTAAAAGGTACATCTCAAGGTATAGAAAGATTATCATGTTAACTCAAATAAAAAATTTCAGGTTCCGGATCACATGCGTTATATGACCCTCTTGTGCAAGCATGTGTGTGTGTTTGTGAGTGTTTGCGTGAAACAGCAGAGACACACGTATATAAAAACCGAAAGGACACATGCCAAATGTTAACATTTCTTCTACCTAGGGTAGGGTAGTGATGATTTTCTGTTTTTTCTTTTTCCTTGTCCGTACTACTATATTGTTACAGTGTTAGGCTCCTTGAAGTTGAAAGTTTACCCTGAAACATGCTCATGCTTAGAAAGTTTTTTCTTGGATTGAGCTGAAATCTGCCTGGTACTTCACTCTAACTCTCTTCTCTTCAAATATTTGTGGAGAGATATTTATTTCCATCTCTTTCAACCATTCCTCATGTGACAGGGTTTCCAACCTATTAACTTGGTCCCTCTTCTGTGAGGGGGCTGGAATTCAGTTTGCAGATATGTTCTTAAGATGCAGCTCCCAGAAATAAACACTGTAGCCAGATGTGATCTGCCAACTTATAACTGCAGATTACCTAAGTCTTTCCAGCAGCCAAGTCAGACTCCTGCTTTCTACTGAAGTGCTCTCCAGCCAGGTCTGTCTCATCTGACACTCATACAATGGATTTATTGGAACATGGATGCAAAAATTTGCATTTGTATCTATGAAGTGTCACCAACTGTATCATTGGAACACTTGTTGGTGTGCTCTAGTTTATAAGCACTTTCACAGACATTATCTCATTTAATCCTCCCAATGTGTTGATTTTGGCCCATAACTGCTGCTTGGTCTATACGATCATTCACAGTTGCCAGTCTTTCCTGTATTCACTGTCAACACTGGAGTTTTCACTGTAACATAAGAACTGAATGAAGGTGGAGTAAATTTCCCCCTGTAGCGTTAGAGAGCAAACTTGTATATAGAGTAATGTGCCAGGCAAGGCAGGATGCATAGTGCTGGGGATATAATCGCTGCATGCCCTGAAATCCCTGGGTTGAGGGTACACAGAATAGGAGCCAGTGAGAGATTTTCAGGGCATCCTTGACAGAATATATGTCAATAGGAAAATATTTTCTCCAGAATATTCACAAGCATGCTCTTGTCTCCGTGTACACACAATGGCAGTCAACTGCAGGAACAGGACTTTCCTTAGAGGTTTGTAAAATCATGGATCAGATACAATACATGGCATTTGACTAAATTTGACTTCTTGAACCTTTGTACTAGTGTTTTAAAGTTCTGCCCTCACATCTTGATTCTTTCTCACCATGGAAATATGGAAGCTTTGTGGTTCAGGTGGTGCCTTCCAATCATGGTCTGTATGGTCCGCATGACTCCAGTGTGAGTCATTGTCGGCAACATTGCTCACTCGGTTACTGTCATCGGCTCCACCTCATTCCATTGCCTCTATTCCCTATATAAGGAGAGTACTCTGCCTTCTTTGTTTTCCTGCCATATTTTCACTGTCATATTTTCATCATAGGTGAAATATAGGTTTGTTTTTTTCGCTCCTTACAATAGTCTGCCTACTACTCAGCTATAGAATATAGATATAGATCTATTATCTTATTAAAATGAATTGCCAAGTATCCAGTTTTGAACAGAACATTTTCATGTCGGAAATCCTGATAGCTAAAAAAAATGATTAAATTAAATCAAGTAAATTGCAGGATGTCTAATGTGCATCTGTGTATAAAGCAGCAAAGTCTAAGGTCAAATAGAAGCAAAAGTGTATCTGGATACCAAAAATTTTTCATAAATATATTTTAGGATTTGATCTAAAAGATTTTTAAAATCAAGTATATCTGATATTCTTTTTTTTTTGGTAAAAAAACTTTATTTTTAATATCTTTTAAAATTGAGATATAATTGGCATACAACATTGTATTAGTTTTAGGTATACAACATAATGGCTTTTTTTTAAAAACACATAATTTTTATAACATAAAATTCACCCACATATAAACAATGATTTTTGGTAAATCAGAATTGTGCAACATCACTATAATCCAGTTGTAGGATATTTCCATCACTCTTTTAAAAAAATTTTTTTTATACACCAGGTTCTTATTAGTTATCCATTTTATACACATCAGTGTATACATGTCAATCCCAATCTCCCAATTCATCACACCCCCCCACCACCACTTCCCCCCTTGGTGTCCATACATTTATTCTCTACATCTGTGTCTCAATTTCTGCCCTGCAAACCAGTTCATCTGTACCATTTTTCTAGGTTCCACATATATGTGTTAATATATGATATTTGTTTTCCTCTATTTGACTTACTTCACTCTGTATGACAATCTCTAGGTCCATCCACCTCACTACAAATAACTCAATTTCATTTCTTTTTATGGCGGAGTAATATTCCATTGTATATATGTACCACAACTTCTTTATCCATTCATCTGTCGATGGGCATTTAGGTTGCTTCCGTGACCTGGCTATTGTAAATAGTGCTGCAATGAACATTGGGGTGCATGTGTCTTTTTTTTTTTATTTTTTTGCATGTGTCTTTTTGAATTATGGTTTTCTCTGGGTATATGCCCAGTAGTGGGATTGCTGGGTCATATGGTAGTTCTATTTTTACTTTTTAAAGGAACCTCCATACTGTTCTCCATAGTGGCTGTATCAGTTTACATTTCCACCAACAGTGCAAGAGGGTTCCCTTTTCTCTGCACCCTCTCCAGCATTTAGTATTTGTAGATTTTTTGATGATGGCCATTCTGACTGGTATGAAGTGATATCTCATTGTAGTTTTGATTTGCATTTCTCTAATGATTAGTGATGTTGAGCATCTTTTCATGTGTTTGTTGGCAATCTGTATATCTTCTTTGGAGAAATGTCTATTTAGGTCTTCTGCCCATTTTTGGATTTGTTTGTTTGTTTTTTTGTTATTGAGCTGCATGTAGCTCCTTATAATTTAAATGAGATTATATGTTGGGTAAGACAGTCTCATAGGTAGCAGCTGTGTGTGTGTCTGACTGTATGTCTCCAAGAGAGTTATGTGTCTTTGTCTGTGTGTATCTGTGCACATAGGACAGAGTATGAGGAAAAACCATACTCCTATCAGCTCCATTTGGTGTCAGTTCAACACTGATAAATGTAAACACAGACAAAAGGAATATGAGAACTCATTGTTACTGGTAACGAAACAGCTGGAAAAAGATGAAAGTGTAGATACAAAAGCCCTTTCTTACCAACTCCTCATCCCCACAGTTGCCAGCTGGCTTGCTAATAGTTTTAGAAAATTTCATGAGTACATAACAAAGTATAGTTTTTAGAAGTTGAAAACCAGTTGCTGGTGAATCTGCTGAAATGGTTCATTTTACAGTTTCCATTCTCAGGAACTGTTATAGACATTGAGTCCACAAACACTGCACATTTGCCTGCTTCATCAACAGTATTCCTTTTTGCATGGGTAGATCCCTGTTCTGTATGTCAGGCAATAGGCATACTTTACCTTATTTATACCGTGTAACTACTCTTTACAGTAGGTAGTTTTACCTGCATTTGATAGGCATAGCAATGAAAAGTCAGACAGTTAAACAATTAGCTGTTGGCCATTGAACTAGGAAGTGGTAGAACCATGTCTCCAATTCTCTTTCACTGCCTAGCCCACACTTTCCCGTTCCAGTAGTGCTTCCCCAGTCTTTCCTTTCTATTCTGTTTATCCTGTGACTCACAGACTTGATGACCTCATCTATATGTTGCTTCCTAATAACTGCTTTAAAACAATATAGCATTTAATGATCAATATTTCCAGCAAAATTAAAGGGTTAGAAGCAAAGTATATGTTCGAAGCCTTCTTCATCTAAGCTCAGAGAGCTAGTGAATTCTGCCTTTATTTCAGAGAAGGCTCACAAATAACCATTTAGCTTTCTTGTCATCTGTTCATATCTCTACAAGAGAGCAAATCCATGTCTGTATCAAATTCATTAGTCTTGTGTCAGAGACAACACCTCTGCTTAGAGTTCAAACATACTATACTTTCAGATGCTTCATGTGAGAGGCCCATGTTTATGCATTAGTGAAAAAGTCAGCATTAAGAAAACCATGAGACCCTCCCTAGAGTCCTGTCTGAGGAGAATTGAGAAATGGTGGTTCTATCCAGGTAGCTGTAGGCTTTTATCTAGGCTTCTGTAACAGTCTGAAGAGGATCTAGCTTCATTCATAGCTTGCTGATACTGTTCATGGATGGGAATGCTCGTTGCGTTTGAATTTAACCTGAAGTCGTTGTATTGTGATGCTGGTAAAACAGTGAACAAGATTAGTATCCTGGACAGCACTGGGTTACTATGCTTTGGTAAATCGGTATTAGTTGGGTTCTTGTTGCCATCTTTCTTCACCTTGGCAAGAGTTGAATGCTGTCTTCAGCTCTATATCCATTTGCAGCGTTTTATACTATCTTAGATAGCATACATAACCTAAGAAAGTGAGTTTACAACTTGATCTCATCTTAAAACTCTTTAGGAGTATCTCTGCATCCTTGAGATTAGTCATACCTTTTTTTATTCTCCAACCTAATAATTTCTTATTTTTATCCAAAAATAGAAATGAGTAGAACAATATTTAAAATGAAGACATCATCTTTCCTTAGAAGGCCTTATTAAATAGTATTGCCTGTATGTCTGCTAAAGTTTTTATCTTCTTAGAGGCTCTAATTCAGAAAGGTCTAACATTTGCTGATATTTGCACTTTGATTTACACATTCTTTCAACAAATACTTATTGGGCCCAGGCTCTGCAGGGGACTATGCCAGTTACCAATAATACCCAGCTGAGAGCAGCCATCACCACCCCAGCCACCCAGTGGCTTTCTAGGCAGAAGTCAGATTTTAAAACAAATATCAATGAATATATCTTTTTTCCCCTGTCAATATAGCTTGGATAATGTTTACTTCATCTGATTTTAAAACTTTAAACGCCTTTACAGTTAAAACACCTTGTTTATAAACAAAGGGAAAACAGGGTTGAAGTAACTTATTTTGTTTGTCTGAAAACAATTTGTACTCCTGGAATTTATTGAACACATTTATAAATCAATGGGCTAGATTAACTATAACAAAGTATGCCTGAAACTATGGACAAAGCAATGAAATTTGTTTAGAACATGAATATTATTTAAAGACCCATTTAGAAAAAGCAAATTCTAGAGTGTTCCTTAAGTGAGGCCTTTGAAAGAAACCCTGACTCATCACTAAAATACTTGTAGGGGGATAAAATGACTGGGCCGATTCCATTATAAGGTAGATATTTAGATAAGAAGATCCATTTAAAATTTACTTCTTCTTTATGAGGTAATAGAACATGGATATATTGGTCTGTGTCTATGATTTTGGACCCAGAGCTCCTAAAACCCTTGTAAATCCCTAAGTGATAAGAGCTCTAGGAGCATCTTTTGTTCTAATGAGGGGACTCTGGGTGGGCTCTTGGATGGTTTCTGGATGGGGCCCAGTCATCAGAAAGACCAAGCCAAAATTAGAAGCTTGGAATTTTTAGCCCTTTCTCCCACCTTCACCTCCGTTTCTAGAGAGGGGAGAAGGGTTGGAAATGGAGTTAATAATTGATCATGCCCGTGTGAGGAAGCCTCCATAAAATCCCAAAAGTATGGATTCAGGAGTTTCCAGGTTGGTGAACACATCCACTGTCTGGGAGGGTGATGCACCCCAACTCCACAGGGACAGAAGCTCCTGCACTCAGGACCCTCCTAGGCTTCACCTTACATATATCTTCATCTTGTTCTTCATCTGTATCCTTTACTATATCCTTTAATAAGCTGGTAAACATAAGTGTTTCTCAGAGTTTTGTGAACTGCTTGAGCAAATTAACCAAACTTGAGGAGTGACATGGGAACCTCTGATTTGTAGCCAAATCAGACAGAAGTTGTGGGTAACTTAGGGACCTACTGCTTGCGATTGGCATCTGAAGTGGGGGGCAGTCTCCTGGGATAGCATGCTTAACCTGTGGAATCTGATGCTATGTCCTGGTAAATAGTATCAGAGTTGAGTTACTTTGTAGGATACTCAGCTGGTGTCACAGAATTGCTTGATAGTGGGGGGAAAACCCATACATCTTGTGTCAGAAGTGTTGTGAATATATATAGTAGTGTAAGAATAAAAAGCACAGGAGGAAAAACTGGGGGTTTTCCAACTCATCCATTAAATTACTGAGCGTGCAATAACATGTTATCATAAATAACATGAATCTAGGAAGTATCTATTAAACATACTTGAAATCAAGAGCTCTGGAGCATATTAAACAATCAGACTGCACTAGAAATATTTAGAGTCTACTTTAGTCCTTTTAGGGAAAAATTGATTGCATCTTCTGTTTACAAGTTCAACTTCTAGCACTGATTGACTCAAACTGCACAAATTCTTAGGAGACACTATTTTAATTTAATTCAGTTCTATGCCACCCAAAAAGCAATGAAGGATAGGTTCCTAATGAACACAAGAGCCAATGGAAGCAAACCTAAAGTCCAAACTAGTGGAATCTTAACACCATGTGGGTTTTCAATATTCTTCCTCTGTCTCCATGCAGACTTGGAAAAATCCTCTTGTTCACCATTATTAAAATATATGGCTAAGAGGTTCCACTGACTCAGACATAGAGATCCATTACCTACTCTAAGATGCAGAGGAGGATGGAAACAATGAATAAGCTTTGCTTCTGGGTCCAATCTCAAAAGCTTCTTAGTTTGTGGACCTGGTTTTGCTTTTTTAAGCACCCATAAAATCCTAAGTATGCCTTAGAAGTATCCTTTTTGGTACTCTGACACTGTCATTTCACAACTTACAAGAGAGAAAGTAAAAGTCCAGATATCTGGAGACATTTTTATATTTGCCGTTTCAGAAACTTAGTATAATCCTATAAAATTGAAAAATATTACAAAGCTTATCAAACATGTTTTAACTAATTTTTTGGCCGTAAGTTGTCCTATAAATATTCAAAATTGAGTCAACTTTTGGTATTCAAACACAGGTCAAATATGGTCTTTTGGGAACAAAATCTGAATCTATCTAGGAAACTCAGTTCAGAATGTATACAAATTTCATAATGTGTATAAATATTGAATCATCATGTTGTACTCGAAGCTAACATAGTGTTATATGTCAATTATACCTCAATTAAAAAAAAGAAATTCAGAGGAAAATGAATTAGGTATTTTATGCATTTAGTAAACATATATTCTTTGTCTTGGCTGGATAATTGTCTTTTTGATATTCTTTTCAGGATAAAAACAACAAAAGAGTAGGGATGATAGCAACTAGTTACTTATTCAGAAATCTCTTATTGAACACTGATTTCCTGTCAGGTCTCTACCAGGCTTTGTGAATATAAAGATTCTGTTCTGCCTTCAAGTCATTTGTTCGGTAAAATAGTTCGTGCATTGATTTCTTCATTCATAGCACAAGTCTTCATTAAGCACCTACCTACTCAGTATAAGGCACTATGCTCAGAGCCAAGGATGTATAATGAGTCAAATAGACCTCATTCCTGCCTTTGTGGAGTGTACAGTCCAGTGGAGAACATACACATTTGTCAAATTATCAACCAGGTGCATGTAGACTCATCATATAGAATCTAAAAGTGCAGTGAAGAGAAGTACATGGTCCTATAAAAGTACAAAATTGGGGGATAAGATTTAGTCAAAAAAATCAGAATTGTTAACTGACATCTAAAGAGTGGGTAGAAGTGAGTAGGTGTGCCTAGGGAAATAGGAGAAAACAGCATATTCCTAACAGAAGGACTAGGGTAATGGGTTGACGTGTGTCCCCCTAGAATATATGTTGAAGTCAGAACCCCCAGTATGTCAGAATGTGATTGTACTTGGAAGTATAGTCATTGCCGATGGAATTAATTAAATTAAGATGAAATCATACTGGAGAACGGTGGGTTGTTAATTCAATGTGACTGGTGTCCTTATAAGAAGAGGAGAAGACACAGAGAGAGAAGATGGCCATGTGAAGACTGAACCAGAGATTGAAGTTATGCTGCTACAAGCCAAGGGTTATCTGCAGCTACCAGAAGGAAGATGCAAAATAAAGGATCCTTCCTTAGAGGTTCCAGAGACAGCATAACCCTGCCAATACCTTGACTTCAGACTTCTAACCTCCAGAATTGTGAGACAATAAATTTCTCTTGTTTAAGCCACCTAGTTTGTGGGTCTTTGTTACAGCAGCTGTAGGAAATGAATACAACCAACAACTGTAAAAGTGCTGCGACAATGAAAAACATTCCAAATTCAAAGGACCAGAAGACATCCAGAATAGTTAGATTGTACTGTATAGAAGAGGTAGGGTTGCTGAGTAAAAAACACAGGTCAACTAATTTAAGATTCAGATAAATAACAAATACTTTTTTCATGTAAGTGTGTCCCATATTACATCTAAATATCTGCTAAAAATTGTTTATCTGAGATTCAAATTTAACTGGGCATCCTGTAGTTTTATTTGCTACATTTTGCAATCCTATGGAGAGGGCACATGGTAGAAGGTGATGGGAAAGAGGTATGGAAAGGCCACTCCATGCCAGAATGACGTAGACTGAGTATGTGGGAGATGAGGAAATGGTGACAGCAGGTATAGGCAACCCTGTAACTGTTCAGCTGTAAAAGGTCTGAAAGAGATGCTGAGGAACTGGGGTAGGAATGGAAGAATGAAGGGTTGAGCGAGGATCAATATTTTTGTTTTTGAAATGGAAGAGATTTATGTATGTTTAAGAGCTGTCTTTGTCCATTCCATGCTCATGACCTAAGCACCTCCCAAAGGCCCCACCTCCTAATACCATCACACTTAGGAGATTAGGATTTCAACATATGACTTTTGTGGGGGACACAATCATTCAGACCATAGCAAGAGCCAAATGATAGAACCCCACTGAGAGTTTGATTAAACAAGGGAAGAAAAATTGGATGACAAATATATATAGCTCATGAGAAAATGAAAAATGATGGTATCCAAAGAGATTAACCTTAGATAGAAGAAGGGGCACACCCTCCACTGTAACAAGACAGGAGGATAGTAAGCGTTCAGTGTGTGTTGTTTTGTGTATTTACTATTAGGGAAACTGTTCGTGTGTGGGAATTCTCATCTGGTAGTCTCTATCTTCTCTTTAAACTAAGAGGCAAGTTCATATGCTAAATACCAGAAGGAACAAGACTGTTTCAGAGATTTGAAGGAAGAGGAGACAGTTTAATTTGTTATTGCGGAATGGATTGAACAGCAAAAGAAGATGTCAGGCAGTATTAGTGGCCCATTTGAGTTTTAATCTCAACAATTTCACAGTAATGTAAGTGCTATTTTTGCTCCATGGAAAAATTTACATGGGGGCATGGAGGAGGCAGTAATTAACCGGAGTAGAAGGGAAGAGAGACCAGGCAGGTATAAAAAAGGAGGAAGAAACTCTGCTAATCTGACCTTGAGGAATGGGTAGGATTTTCCTGGTATGTAGAAGGTAGGGGTGGGAATATCTTGCTTAGTGTATAGAGAAATGGAGACAGGAAGGGAAAAGGTCTATTATTTAGTTCTCATTGTGGCTATAAAAAGCTTGAATTATTGCTTTGAGAGAGAAGAGAAGAGGTAGTAGCTATTCCAGAATCTCAGAGGAGGGAAATATCACTGAAAGTTGGGATAGACAGAAAGGCTTCTGACGACAGAGGCTGAACTCAAAGGAAGAAGGGCTTGAGTGGAAGGGTGGTGGAAAGACTGGCTTAAGAAAAGACATGAAACCTGTAAAACCTGGTTTTGACTTCCAGATTTTATTTTTAGATGCCTTGATTTTTTTTTTTTTTTTTTTTTTTTACAAATTGGATGTATATGCCTACAAAATTTCTGTATCCATGTAATCTTCCTGCCCATGTAAGTATTTGAAATTACTAATCATATTACAGAGGCTGCCATATTTATATTTCAGCCTTATATTTTGCCAGGGACTTTCTTGCTCTTGTTTAGAGAAGAATCTCAGAGATTCTACTCATCCAGAAAATATGTATGGAATGCAAAGTGGGTAAATACTGTAAGCCTCCAGTATCAGAGGTGGCACGAGGTGCTGAGTAGTATGGCTAATCCTGGCTCCACAGGAGAGTTTAAAGGCGGAAATGAGCACTGTGGCTGGAGGCGCATGAGAGGGCTGCAGTCAGCTGTGGTCTCAGCCTGTAGGAGACAAATCTCTCTCCAGACAAATCTCTCTCTCCTTTGTAATCTCTCTCATTACAAACGCAAATACTCAATTTTATGAACTCCACAGCAAAACTCCTATATGTACACCTTAAATGTGTGTGATGGATAAGATACCCTCATCCAGGATCACTCACTGAATAATGTTTGAGGATTTCCCAGAATATGAGAAACACCACTCTGTGGTTTTTGTATTTTCACTGGTTTGCAGTTTCATCAGGGTAATCTGAACCCTTTTGAAAAATTATTTTTTGGTATAATATTCAATTAGTAATTTAAGAGACTATCCTTTATTCTGAGATCATGAACTTCCTACCTTTTTTGTTGTTAAAATGTCCTTATTTTATGAAATTATGGTAATTAGGTCATGGTAGGTTTTCGAGATTTCATTTTCATGTTTTTTGTTTTTAACATCTTTATTGGAGTATAATTGCTTTACAATGGTGTGTTAGTTTCTGCTGTATAACAAAGTGAGTCAACTATATGTATACATATATCCCCACGTCCCCTCCCTCTTGCGTCTCCCTCCCACCCTCCCTATCCCATCCCTCTAGGTGGTCACAAAGCACCCGAGCTGATCTCCCTGTGCTATGCGGCTGCTTCCCACTAGCTATCTATTTGACGTTTGGTAGTGTATATATGTCCATGCCACTCTCTCACTTCGTTCCAGCTCCCCCTTCCCCCTCCCCATGTCCTCAAGTCCATTCTCTACGTCTGCGTCTTTATTTCTGTCTTGCCCCTATGTTCTTCAGAACCTTTTTTTGTTTTTTAGATTCCATATATATGTGCTCCATATATATATCTGAACCCTTAAAAAATGTTTTTTGGTATAATATTCAATTAGTAATTTAAAAGACTATCCTTTATTCTGAGATCATGAACTTCCTACCTATTTTGTTGTTAAAATGTCCTTATTTTATGAAATGATGGTGATTAGGTCATGGTAGGTTTTTGAGATTTCATTTTCTTGTTTTTAACGTTCATGCTTGCCAGGAATTAGTTTTCACGTTATTGGATTTCTGAACTTTGGAAGTCTGGGAAACTCCAGTTGTGACCACGTTACAGAATGCTGCATATTGCTCCCCATGGGACGAAAGTCAAGGCTATTTAAGACTATGGTCAGCACACACCAAAGTGAGGGTGGGTGTGTGAGCACCCTGCGCCTGGCTGTGTCTCAACTCTCCGAGTCAAGTACTTGTGACTTGGATGCAAGACCATCCAGATTAATAAAATATGGTCAGAAGCAAGTCCAGTGCTGGCAGGAGTCATAATTCCTTCCCTGGGAGAGGGCTGAGTGCCAGATGTAAAGGCAAACATGCGTTTACCTCCTCCAGGGCGGAAACAAAACAATAACAGCCACCTACAAACACTCAGCATCGGTAGCTCTGCCAGGCACATTACATCTTACTTTTCCATCCTCAGGAAATCAGTAGTAAGATTTTTATCAGAGTAACTAGCTCCTTCCTCACATGAGCATAGATGCTACTTCAGGCTTTTCTTAATTGAGATGGCAGGAGTCCTGGGCACTGACCCAGTGGGGCTCCTCTGTAAGATCTGAGGCAGAGATCTTACTTTCCTCCATTGCTGGCCACTTGGTCTTTAAAACCGATGGGGAAAAATTAGCAATCTCTTCTTGCATTCGGAGATGAAGCCACATTGTCAGGATACAGGTAACAAAGTCAGCTCAGAACAGCCTTGCTGAAATTGATGGATAATAAGAAATCTTTCATTATAAGCAGGATTGAAGGAATCTGATTCTCATCACTACAGAATTACTCTTGTGTCACTCTAACTCAGTAGCTGGATTCTAACATAGGGTTAGTGAGGATGGGACGGGACCTTCACTGTTGATTGGAGAGGTGAGCAAGTGTACAAAAATGGGCCACCCCTTGATTACATGGACTGCTGTCTCTACATGGCTCATGGTCTTGCTTTCACCCTTCTTCCTTTAATGTCTTTTCATCACAGCCTTAACAACCCTCATATCAACACGTCAACATACCACCTTTAGAAACGTTACTGAAGGCTATGCTGAGAAAGAGCCTTGTTACACTTCTGGAATGGACCCACGTTTTCCTAGTTTTCTTTCAAACATCTGGTTTTATAACAATTCTGGTTTAATCTATAATTTTTAAAAATTCTTTCCTGAAGAAATAGGAAGTCAGCCTTTCCTTGTTTCAGGATTTTCTTTGGCCTGGAAATGTCTATAGGATAATAAATGCATTCACTATTATTTAATCATCATCACTAGTTAATTAGTGATTATATGTAACAATCATTAACATTTATTTGGCATTTACTGTGGATTAAACATTGTGCTGAGCCTTTCCTCATGCATATTATCAGTTAGCATATGGATCACATACTTAAAATGTGACGTAACACGAAAGGTAGTATGGACAAAGTAAGTCTTGTAGACAAAGCAGTGTAGGGACTGTGGAGTTAGACACCCTGGGTTTGAATTTTGATTCACTCACTTATTAACCTGGCAAGTTTAATCTCTCCTAGCCTTGATTTTTTTAATGTAAGCTAAGGAAAGTAAGATGTATATTGGAGGGTGGCAGTGAGAATCTAAGAGCATTTATGGAGATCTTAGAGATAGTAAGGCTCAAAAGCCTGGGATCTCTAAATACCATCACAGATGAGACCAGAAGTGGTGTAGGAGGGGCTCACTGAGCAGGAGGGATAAAGAAACAGAGAAGTTGTAGGAAGCCAGCCTTCGAGTGAAGAATGATATTTCTATGAGAGTAGAAGAGGAGGAAAGGCACACGGATTAGAGTGTGTACCAGGTCAGAGGGGGGGAAATTTATTGCTTGCTGAGAGCCAAATATGAGTCAGGCACTGGGCAAAGTACTTTGTGCATATTATCTTTAATCTTCACTCCAAGTCAACAACAGGGGAAGTAAGTGCTCCATTTTTTTCAGGTGAGAAGTTGAATCTGAGGAACTTCAAATATGTTTCTTAAGATGACACAGGTGGTAAAAGGTAGCTCCTGGATTGCAACCCATTCTCTCAGGTTCCTAAGTTCTCCACTGAAGCAGGGCAGTGCCGTGATCATTAACTTGCACTGTGGAGCCCCACTTTTGCGGCACATTCAGCTCATTCTAGTTTTAGTCCTAAGAGTGGAGGTGCGGGCGTGCTGTTGCGGTGGTGGTGGTGTAGGGTTGGACCTGAGCTTGTTCTGAAGCGATTCCAACCAAATATTCTTCCAGCCATTGTCCCTCTGCAGAGGAAGGCAAGGGAGCAAACAGTGCACTGCCCTCCCACCCTGCAGGGCCCTGCCTGTTCCGGGGCTGGGGGCTCGCCCATTCTTACTCCACAGCGCTGTGGAGTCTGTAGGCAAACCTGAAGGAGAGCATGAGCCTCCGTGCCTTTCACTCATGCCTTCATTTGTCTTAGATCCCATAACAGAAAATGGTGGGCTCCATATGGAAACAAATGAGATCTGACCAGAAATTTAAGATATCTGTCAATGAAGAAAAGAAGCAAATATTTATCTCACGCTGTGCACGACATGAAATTCACATATGACATACGTGGTCTCATTGAATCCTCACGATAAGCTTGGGAGGTGCACATTATCATTGTTTGTATGATATCAAACAGCTTTCTCCAGGTCACACAGACAACAAATTTCAGAACTGGGTCTTGTACTTCAGATGACTTAAGAGCAAAGATTGAACTGGCACAAAAATATGAGGATTTAAATGAAAATGTGTATGTGCTGAGAAACTATAAATAATGCAGATAAGTTACAATAAATTGTATTCCTCATTTTCTATCCACGGATTGATGCTGTTTATTTCATTCTGTGGTGTTCCTGCAGTAGAAAAAAGATATCACAAAGGATTTTTTCAAATAAATCTTCATCTTTTCATCTCAAAGAATAGAACTGCTGGTGATGTTTTGTCTATTGGGTTGGCTTCTTTTAGCAGTGCAAATGGTGTATGTTGATCAATGGCAAACTCTACCTGTGAGAGCTAGGCCCTATAAAGGCTCCAACACTCTTTGGAAAAGAAGAGATAGAAACCATTCTGTCTTCTAAGTCTAAGAAAACATGGGATGCATCTGAGGCTTAAGGATGTAAAGGTGATCCACATCTTTTGTGTACCCTTAGCTGCTTAATAGAGCTGTTCAAAATATGTGTTTAAATGTATATATATATTTAAAATATTTATATATAAAAATATATAAATATAAATATATATCAATGCTACTAGCATATTTGATGTTGCCTATAATCTTCTTTGAAATACTTCATGATTGACATTGTGATATATATAATGTGATATATATAATGTGATATATATAATGGTTAGTTTCAGTCTTCTCCCTGGCGTGGTTAGTACCCCTTGTTGGAGATGCATATTTCATGGTATATTCGTTTCCTAAGACTATTGTAACAAATTGCCACACACAGGCTTAAAACAGCAGAAAATTATTCTCTTACAGTCCTGGAAGCTAGAAGACCAAAACTGAGGTGTCAGCAAGGCTGATTCCTTCTGGAGGCTCTGAGAGAGAATATACTCCATTCCTCCCTATGGGCTTCTAGTGGTTGCCCACAATCCTTGATGTTCTTTGGCTTCTAGATGCATCAGTCTAATCTCTGCCTCAGTCTTCACAAAGTGTTCTTGTCTCTGTATGTGGTTGTCTCCAAATTTCCCTCTTCTTATAAGGGTACCAGTCCTTATAAGTTGGCTCTAATCCAATATGATGCCATCTTAACTTGATTATATCTGCAAAGATCCTGTTTCCAAATAAAGTCACATTCACAAATTTCTGGTGGACATGAATTTTGAAGGGACACTCTTCAACCCAGTACATGATTTATTAGTTAGCATGTAATTAGAAGATTCTGCTCCATGGTTAGCTATCGTAAGAAATTCAGCTGCCCAACAAATGTCAGTTTGTAAGGTGGCATAGCAAATATTAGAAATAGGTTTCCATTCATGAAATTAGTGGTGTTTGGATATGTGGACTGGCTAGAAATATTAAAGAAACAATCCTCATTCTTGCATGGATGAGGCATAAAAATGTAGAGAGCCATGTAGTCTGTGCCCTTCGGCATGGTACCAAGGCTTATCTCTGACAATCGCCAGTTAGCTTGCTGATTCGGAGTGCTTATTTGCCTGAATTTAGCTAAATCCTGCCTCTAAAATACTGTTGCATTTGTTTTGGGGAACTTTTCGTACGGGATGTGGTCCAAGCACCTAAAAGTTTAGAAAGCTGGAACTATATAATGCTTATAGAACCAGTTGTATGATACTTTTTGTGACTGCTTGATGATAAATGTTTGTGTAGCAGAATTCAGCTTGAGACTTGCTATCATACATAGTAGCAAGGTTGAAGGAAGGAGATCAAGAACACTCACGTACCTGTTACTATAGGACATACCTCCCCAAAAGAACCTCATAATTATGAACAGAAAAATTGGCTTAGGTTAATTCACAGCTCACATCCACCAACATTTTTCTATAATTGCAAATCTTCTAGTCTCTTTTGGACTGCCATTCTTACCCTCTTTCAAAAAAAATTTTTTTAAAGTACATAGATTTACAATACTAGTTTCAAGTGGACATTTAATTCTTATTAAACAAGATAACCCAGTGTTTAGATAATTATGCCAATATTAGAAATGCTCTATTATTGAAGATTTTCAATAAGAAAATAGATTTGGCAAAACTTGAACTCTTCACCTGGGATTTTCCCAGGTCCCTTGCCATGCCCAACAGTGGCAACTTGGCTCCCATGTCTCTGGCTGACTCAGTGACTCTGGAATTCCCTCCTTCATGCATTCCATGGGAGCCTCTGTTTGGTGGCGTTTAGTACCTAGTGCCAGGCATCTGTTGTTTTAGCTTGAGTTTAATCTGAATCTTTGTTGTTTGACTGGGTTTTGTATTTCTGAGGAAATTTTTTTTTTTTTTATCGTAAATCACCAGCTCTGCTAAGCAGCGTGTGAGGCTGCTGGGAGTGAGAGTTTAATGTATTGTTACTACTGGAAATAAAACTTGAAAAATTCTTCAAAAGTGCGCGTCATCTGGATTTTTCAGAAGTAATTCTTTTGGAAAAGAAAAGATCTGCTCTGTGGTCTCCTCATGCTATTTTTCTTTCATGCATTTCAACAAATAAGCAAACATGCAAACAAAGTAATGGAACCATGGCGTTTCTCCTTGGTTGAGGTCCAGACCATTGACCCCCACTGATCTGTGCTTCAGTGTAGAAGTTGTGACAGTGGCAGGCAGGAGTCCTGAAATAAATGAAACAGCTGAGTGGACCATGGGAATAAATGGCTTGCCCGTGTGGATCTCTGCTTTTCTTTCTACCCTAACCTCTTTGTCCTCATTCATCCTAATGAAAGGATGCTGGAGGAGAGAACTACAGGGATGGAAAACCCCTGAGAGAAGACAGTACTAAATACAAAGCCAAAATGTGAAACTGGTTCTGAAAAGTGATAGTTGCTTGTTTGTGCTGCATAAATTCTGAGTACATCTGTGAATATGCTATTGTGTATCAGGCTTCCCAAGAGTAAATAAGCCCAGACTCAGGGATTATGTCACCTGATCAATACCAGTGATAAACCAATCAGCACCATGCTTATGGGGGGTGGGGGATGGGTGCGGGGAAATGTGGACCCAAGTAACCGCGGTGATAGCGAAGGTTGTTTTAAGGGTTGACGCTGTCAGGTTAATCTACCTGTCAGTTTTAGGTAGCTGATAATATTTTAAAGGAGTTTTTTCAAGTTGAACATAATTCTCATATTTCACAGGCCACACCTTTGGAACAGGTACCTGATTTCTTATATATAGCAGCTTCTTTCTCTGTCCCTCCCGTAAGAAGACTAATGGTTAACTGTTGAACACTTGGTTCCTGGGTGACAGTTCATTCCTTATATTATAAAAATCTAAGGCAGTAAATGCATGCCATCCTTTATTCCCTTCCAAAGATTTTGTCGGTGATTTGGTACATGCTTAGTTCCTTAGTAAACATTGAATGAGAACCTACAGGGCAATAAATATGAACGTAAATAAATATGTGGGGAAAAGAAAAATGAACAGGGATTAAGAGAGCTGCCACTGATGTTTATTGACTGCCTTCTGTAGCCCAGCACTCACTTTTTTTTTTAAATATATATAACTTAAAAAAAAAATTATTTATTTATTTTTGGCTACATTGGGTCTTTGTTGCTGCACGCGGGCTTTCTCCAGTTGTGGCGAGCCGGGGCTGCTCTTCCTTGCAGTGCGCAGGCTTCTCATTGAAGTGGCTTCTCTTGCTGCGGAGCACGGGCTCTAGGCACGTGGGTTTCAGTAGTTGTGGCTCATGGGCTCTAGAGCGCAGCCTCAGTAGTTGTGGCACACGGACTTAGTTGCTCTGTGGCATGTGGGATCTTCCTGAACCAGGGCTCTAACCCATGTCCCCTGCATTGGCAGGCGGATTCTTAACCACTGAGCCACCAGGGAAGTCCCCCAGCACTCATTTTTTAAAAAATACTTTTTATGATTAGAAAATGTACATAGATAAAATAGACAACTGATGGGAACATACTGTATAGCACAGGGAACTCTACCTAAGGCACTGTGGTAACCTAAATGGGAGGGAAGTCCAAAAGGGAGGGGATATCTGTATGTGTACGGCTGATTCATTTTGTTGTGCAGTGGAAGCTAACACAACATTGTAAAGCAACCACATACCAATAAAAATTAATAAAAAAATAAAAGAAAAATAAATGTTAAAACAAAACAAAACAAAAATGTGCATGGATATAACAGTCAAATCATTCCTCAAGGCTTATAATGCAAAACACCAGCCCATGTCTCACCTAGCCCATCTCAGTTCTCATCTCCTGCAGGAAACCACTTTTAATCCTTTAATCTTCTGGTATTTGCCTCCATAGTTTTGCATATTGCTATACACTATACTGCTATTTATTTATTTGTCACATTTAGATATTGCCTATGAACATTCTACAATGGAAGACAATGGTTTAACTTCCTTAAATACCTCCTCTCACCCCAAACACATACTTCTACTTTCTCTGTTTTTATAATCTAAATTATAATTTTTGGTCAGATTAATATTCAGTCTATACATTGCTAGGTTTACATAAACATTATTCATAGTTAAGCCAGGTAGACACATGGGTATGTGGGGAACAGAATGTTTCCAGGGTTTCACTCTCCTTGCAAAGACTTTCAATCAGTGTTGTTTTCACCCCACCAACACTCACTTGCAAAGTTCCTCCTGCCTCCAAAGCCTGAGCCTTCTGAGATCCTGAAGTGCAAATGAACCTTCCTAGTGACTTTATTTGCTGAAGAGTTTCCCTGTTTGCTGGTCTGGCTAATCAGTTACCACAAATCAGTCCATTGCTTTCTATACATATGTTCTTCTTTTTTTTCTCTCTCTCTCTCTCATCTCTTTTCCCTTGCTTTCTTTACCCTTATCAGTTTAAGAAGTTTTTGTTTATCACTGAAATTTTAATGTGTTTCTGGAATAAACCATATATGTTTCAATCTGCTATGTTTAATGAAAGTTTCAAATACTCTTTTAAAAGTCTAGCTAATAATTCTCTATGCGATTATTAACTTCATTTTATAGATGAATAAAACAAGGATGGGAGAAGTTAAATAATTTGCTCAAGGTTGTACAAATAGTAAATGGTAATTTCACTTACTAATAAAAATCTTGTTCTTTTCTTTCCAGCACATTGCCTTTTACTGTGAGACACAGTTCCTGTTTTAAGGACTTTACAGTTTTTGCAGGGAGATAAGACAAGTGCATGGCCATTAGAATACAATGCATGAAATGTCAAGAACAAGAAAAATGGCATGGTGTGCAGTGGAAATTCAGAGGTGAGAGAAATGTTTTCCTGTCCATTTCTTTGTGTCTGAAACCCCATTTGGAATTGGAATATATGTTTTGTAGTACTGTATGGACATTTCTTCATACAGAAATCTTAATTCGATGGGATTTAACCTCTATTCTTTGGTCATTTGGGATTCCACGGAGTCTTCGGAGTGAAGTAGACAGTTAATTTGTATCTTCACGTAATAACTATTCTTAAGATGATATTTTAGAAAGAAAAGGCAGATTTTTGACTCACTAAATATCTGTGAGTGTACTTGATATTAAAGGCATTCAAGAGAGAATTTTTGCATCTGTTTATTTTTGCCATTGATGTTGCACAGTCCTTTTTTTTAAAGCCTTTTTTGTTTTCTTCTTTGAGTTTTATAGATTTAGGTTTTATGTCTATGATCCATTTTTAAAATATATTTTTTATATCTTTCACCTTGTTAAATCTGAAGTGTGTGGACAGCCCTAAATGAAGAAGATGCGTTATAAATTTATCCACATCTGTCCAGACCTGAATTGATTATTTTTGCCAGTTTAAACTATGATCACTTTATGTCACTTGTGCTCTGTGGCTCCAATGCACTGTCTACAGAGTGTCCCAGGAGGCAAGATCCCACAGAGAGTTTGTGCATAGTTTCTGGAGCCAACTGGGCTGTGTTTTCTTCCAGGCTCTGCACTAGCTGCTGTTTGACCTTGGGAAATTTCACTGACCTGCTCTCTCTCTCTGTATCAGATTTCTCATCTGTAAAATGGGGATAATGACAGAATCTAGCTCATAGTATTGTTAGGAGAATTATTTGACTTATTGGATACAACAAATGTGATGCACTTACAAAAGTATCTGGTACATGGAAAACACTATATCATCAACCATTCTCCTTCTAGGATCCTTGTGAGGAAGCAGTCTCTGAGAGCAACATATAGTTCAGGGCTGCTTTGTTTGCTATAGTGGAAGCTTCTTCAATCACATGTTTATTATTTTATTTTTCAACCTTTTTTTTCTAACATCTTTATTGGAGTATAATTGCTTTACAATGGTGTGTTAGTTTCTGCTTTATAACAAAGTGAATCAGTTATACATACACATATGTTCCCATATCTCTTCCCTGTTGCGTCTCCCTCCCTCCCCCGCTCCCTATCCCACCCCTCTAGATGGTCACAAAGCACCAAGCTGATCTCCCTGTGCTATGCGGCTGCTTCCCACTAGCTATCTATTTTACGTTCGGTAGTGTATATATGTCCATGCCACTCTCTCACTTTGTCACAGCTTACCCTTCCCCCTCCCCATATCTTCAAGTCCATTCTCTAGTAGGTCTGTGTCTTTATTCCCGTCTTACCCCTAGGTTCTTCATGACCTTTTTTTTTTTTCTTAGATTCCGTATATATGTGTTAGCATACGGTATTTGTTTTTCTCTTTCTGACTTACTTCACTCTGTATGACAGACTCTAGGTCCATCCACCTCACTACAAATAACTCAATTTCATTTCTTTTTATGGCTGAGTAATATTCCATTGTATATATGTGCCACATCTTTTTTATCCATTCATCTGATGATGGACACTTAGGTTGCTTCCATCTCCTGGCTATTGTAAATAGAGCTGCAATGAACATTTTGGTACATGACTCTTTTTGAATTATGGTTTTCTCAGGGTATATGCCCAGTAGTGGGATTGCTGGGTCGTATGGTAGTTCTATTTGTAGTTTTTTAAGGAACCTCCATACTGTTCTCCATAGTGGCTGCATCAATTTACATTCCCACCAGCAGTGCAAGAGTGTCCCCTTTTCTCCACACCATCTCCAGCATTTACTCTTTCTAGATTTTTTTTTTTTTTGCTGTAATGGGCGTCTCACTGTTGTGGCCTCTCCCGTTGCGGAGCGCAGGCTCCGGACACGCAGGCTCAGCGGCCATAGCTCACAGGGCCAGCCGCTCCACGGCATGTGGGATTCTCCCAGACCGGGGCACGAACCCATGTCCCCTGCATCGGCAGGCGGACTCCCAACCACTGCGCCACCAGGGAAGCCCTAGATTTTTTGATGATGGCCATTCTGACAGGTGTGAGATGATATCTCATTGTAGTTTTGATTTGCATTTCTCTAATGATTAATGATGTTGAGCATTCTTTCATGTGTCTATTGGCAATCTGTATATCTTCTATGGAGAAATGTCTGTTTAGGTCTTCTACCCATTTTTGGATTGGGTTGTTTGTTTTTTTAATGTTGAGCTGCATGAGCTGCTTGTAAATTTCGTAGATTAATCCTTTGTCAGTTGCTTCATTTGCAAATATTTTCTCCCATTCTGAGGGTTGTCTTTTCGTCTTGTTTATGGTTTCCTTTGTTGTGTAAAAGTTTTTAAGTTTCATTAGGTCCCATCTGTTTATTTTAGTTTTTGTTTCCATTTCTCTAGGAGGTGGGTCAAAAAGGACCTTGCTGTGATTTATATCATAGAGTGTTCTGTGTATGTTTTCCTCCAAGAGTTTGATGGTGTCTGGCCTTACATTTAGGTCTTTAATCCATTTTGAGTTTATTTTTGTGTATAGTGTTAGGGAGTGTTCTAATTTCATTCTTTTACATGTAGCTGTCCAGTTTTCCCAGCACCACTTATTGAAGAGGCTGTCTTTTTTCCGCTGTATATTCTTGGCTCCTTTATCAAAGATAAGGTGACCATATGTGCATGGGTTTATCTCTGAGCTTTCTATCCTGTTCCACTGATCTATATTTCTGTTTCTGTGCCAGTACCATACTGTCTTGATTACTGTAGCTTTGTAGTATAGTCTGAAGTCAGGGAGCCTGATTCCTCCAGTTCCGTTTTTCTTTCTCAATATTGCTTTGGCTATTCGGGGTCTTTTGTGCTTCCATACAAATTGTGAGATTTTTTTGTTCTAGTTCTGTGAAAAATGCCAGTGGTAGTTTGATAAGCATTGCATTGAATCTGTAGATTGCTTTGGGTAGTAGAGTCATTTTCACAATGTTGATTCTTCCAATCCAAGAACATGGTATATCTCTCCATCTATTTGTATCATCTTTAATTTCTTTCATCAGTGTCTTACAGTTTTCTGCATACAGGTCTTTTGTCTCCTTAGGTAGGTTTATTCCTAGATATTTTATTCTTTTTGTTGCAATCGTAGATGGGAGTGTTTTCTTAATTTCACTTTCAGATTTTTCATCATTAGTGTATAGGAATGCAAGAGATTTCTGTGCATTAATTTTGTATCTTGCAACTTTACCAAATTCATTGATTAGCTCTAGTAATTTTCTGGTAGCATCTTTAGGATTCTCTATGTATAGTATCATGTCATCTGCAAACAGTGACAGTTTTTCTTTTCCAATTTGGATTCGTTTTGTTTCTTTTTCTTTTCTGATTGCTGTGGCTAAAACTTCAAAAACTATGTTGAATAATAGTGGTGAGAGTGGGCAACCTTGTCTTGTTCCTGATCTTAGTGGAAATGGTTTCAGTTTTTCACCATTGAGGACGATGTTGGCTGTGGGTTTGTCATATATGGCCTTTATTATGTTGAGGAAAATTCCCTCTATGCCTACTTCCTGGAGGGTTTTTATCGTAAATGGGTGTTGAATTTTGTCAAAAGCTTTCTCTGCATGTATTGAGGTGATCATAGGGTTTTTCTCTATTTTTCAACCATTTGTTGAGTGCCTAATATGTGCCAGACGCACTGCTTGGTGCTCAGGATATAAGGGAGACCAAAATCAGACATGCCACTGCTTTCATGGAATCCTCAGTATAATGGGAGAGATGGCACAAATCAACGAATTATACAAATTACAACTTGATAAGTGCTAGGAAAGACAGGCTACATGGCTCTTTGTTACATTTGTATACGCAGAGTTGAACCGTGAGAGAGCAAAACCGTGTGTTTCTTTTTTTTAAATTTATTTTTATTGAAGTATAGTTGCTTTACAATGTTGTATTAATTTCTGCTGTACAGCAAAATGATTCAATTATAATTCAATTATACATATACATTTTTTTCATATTCTTTTCCATTATGGTTTATCACAGGATATTGAATATATTTCCCTGTGCTATACAGTAGGACCTTGTTGTTTATCCATTCTCTGTCTAATAGTTTACATCTGCTAATCTCAAACTCCCAATCCATCCCTCCCCTTCCCCCACCCCCTTGGCAACCACAAGCCTGTTCTCCATGTGTGTGAGTCTGTGTGTGTTTTTTGAATAATCCAAGAAGAGCTCTGATGCAAAAAAGGGAAGGGCTGTTCTGTGCAGAAACTGAGAACATCCTGAGAAACTAATTTAAACCTTCCTTTTTGATTACACCCTGGAGAATGGGAATAGCTTCCTCTCTCGCCTTTCCTTGACAGAACTTGCTCAAGAGGAATGCAAAGGATGGGTGGGATCTTTCCCAACATGAGAGTGAAAGGAAGCAACATACCAAAGAGATGACGAAGTAAGAGGCACTGCAGCTGCTGATTCCACCTCCACCCTGTGGGACAGCCACTTTGCAATATTTCAAAGGCGAAGGCAACTTACAGGAAAGAAAAAAATTGCGTTTAACAGCTTCCTTGTCTGGAGGCCTGGATAGGGGTGGAGCACATTTTAAAGCTGCATTTATGGCAGAAATATCCATGGCTTTACAGACATCTGTGCCTGGGGTTCCCAGAGCCCAAGTGTGTATCTATACATGAAACACACTCAGTTTTTTAGGGCATTTGTCAAGAAACTTGAATATTGAAGTCATTTGAATAGAACACCGGTTCATTTCTTGTGTACTCCTAATGCCAATTTCACCAGAAAGCAATAGCTGGGAGTTACATCCAGAATTCCCTCTGCCATTCTTTATTACGAATGCTCGAAAGGGTGGTGTCCTTCTGAACTTAATTGTTAACCTCAGAAAAATACATTCTCTTTTAGTATATTGTAGCACATGAGGAAAAATTGGATTTAAATATGAGCAAGGACATGGTATTATATACCAATGGCCAAGAAACAAAATGTTAGTATTTTGCCCCCATTTGACCTGTGTGTGTGTGTGTGTGTGTGTGTGTGTGTGTGTATGTGTATGTGTCTCTCCATTATCTATCTAACTTCATGTTGTTCACTTTCTCTTCCTTCAAGCTGTTACATTTCATGTGGTTGGTTGATGGCTCTGCATTCAGCATGTAAAACAATTAAGTGATTCTTTCCTGAGCATCTACTTTGAGTTAGACAGGAATGTCTTTGAACTCATGAAGATCATAGTCTACAAGTAAAGGCAGATGTGAAACACATAATTAAAAGTAAGATGAGTGTCAAGAAAAGAGATATATAGAATACTCTGGAACCATATAGCAATAGTAATAGTAATAACAACTAAGATCAAGTCAGTGCTTACTCTGTACCCAGGCACTGTTGTAAGTGTAGGTACTATTAACTTTAATTCCCATATCCCACCTCTATTATCACTATTTCCATTTTATAGATGAGGAAACTAGAGCCAAGAGGGATTAATCGCTTATGTACTTCTCAAAGGTTGCCCAGAAGGAAAGGGGTGGACTGGGATTTGAACCCATGTAGTTTGGCTCCTGTGTTCTATGCCCAAGTACACATTCCTAAGGAAGAGAATTGACCCTAGTCCTCTTTGAGGAAGTGTACTGAAGTTTGGAAACATTTTAATGATTTGTTGCTGTTGTTGTTTGTTTGTTTATTAGAGTACCCCTTTAATAAAATAAATGAGGGCAAGTATTCTTCTCTGTAAGTATTAAGATAGATTGGAAATAAAAATAAAATGCCCCTAGATGTAATATAGTTGGATCCTCAGGGGCAGGGGGCCAGATATTAGGAAAGAATAGTGAAATTCAAGTAAACTGCGGAGTTTAGTCGTGGTCATGTACTAATGTCAGTTTCAATGTTGGTGACAAATGTACCATAGTAACGTAAGACAGTGACAGTAGGGGAAAATGGGTGAGGGATATATGGGGACTCTGTACTATCTTTGCAACTTCTCTCTAAATCTGAAAATATTCTGAAATAAAAAAGTTTACTTAATGAAAAAATAAAATAAAATGCCCATCAGCCTGGCCAACCCCCAGCAAGCCTTTATTAGCTGCAAACTGACCAGTTCTCTAGGAGAGAGGTGGCTCTTCCCCGGTGTCCTTCCTGTACTACGTAGGCAATGCGGCATCTTCAGCATCCCACAGGGCATCTGTGCCCACTTGTTTCCAGGCCTCTTTCTGGCCAGGCCAGACATTGTCTTCATTCGAGCTGTGCCATCCTCTGTAGCCTGGGTATCTTTGTGCTCACCATCATCTCCTTGCTCTTTTCCTTCCTGGCCATTTGTGTCTTCTATTCCTTGCCCTGATTCCATCCAACAAAATAGTACCTTAACTTTGTTCTGTTAGGTCTTCATGTAGCATGTTCTAAATCAAGTACTGATGTCTGGGGCATCCAGTTGGGTCGGGTTCACATTCCCATTTGCGGAGGCTGGCAGTCTGAAGCCTGGGGGACCAGACAGTGGATGACTCCTGTGGAAGGTGAGCCCCCTGAGGAGACTTGTCTGCCCTACCCATGCAGCACCCGTTGTTTTTGATCTTTTATTTTTGTCACATGGAGTTTGGCAACTTCCCATCTCTGCCATACTGCAAATAGCCAGCTAGCTAAGGAATCAATGCAATAAGCTCCAGTTCAGGGATATGCAAAAGAGTGAGAACAATTTTGAGTTAAGTGATACGAGAAATCTTCATAAAGTCCCAATGATTCTGCCACCTAAATATTTCTCAAATGCATCTCCTCCTGTATCAGTCAGAGTCCAACCAGAAGAAAAACCTCTCCAGATATTTTAAAAGAGAGGTTTTATACAGCAAATCAGTTATACAGATGGTGGAAGAGATGAGAAGCCAAAGAGAGACAAAGCAGCAACTCAGATGTTAGCCACAGCAGGAAGCCACAATCAACCCTGGGCTGGAGGGACAAAAGGTGGAAGTGGGGTTCCCAGAGCCCAGGGCGGGATCCATGGGCAGAAGCCAAAATTCGAGCCTGTGCACGTGCCAAGGAGGAGATGCAGCAGCTGCTGGAGGTGTCACCTGAGACCCACAGAGGGAGGGTGAAATACGCCAGATTTTCCTTTCCTCCTGCTTCCCGATCTCCTAACAGTAACTACCAGTGGCCCAAGGTAATTGCAAAGCAGCCGACATGGAAGGCTAGTAAGCGCAGCCCAGAGAGGTTAGCCCTCCTTCTTCACAGCACAGGAACGCTGCCACTGCCTAGGCTGAGGCCTCCACTCTCCCTTCCTTGTACCATTACAGAATCCTCATAATCATTCTGTTGACTCAGCAACCGCAGTTTCCCTCCGTTTCATCCTCTGTATGTCAGGTAGTGATGTTGCTAAAATACAAATACATACGTTAAGCTCCTGTTTAAACCCTTAGCTGACTCCCTGCTGACTACAGGCTCAGCCCAAGCTTCTTAACAGGGTAAACAGGGCCTCGCTCCTGCCCGCCTCTCTAGCCTCATCTTCCACAGCTCCCAGGATGGCACAGCTTCAGTGTACCGAAGACTCCAGGCAATGCAGGGTGGTGAGGGCTACTTAAGTGTTTGCTTTGTGGATCTCAGAAGAGGCTCCCTGGCCCAGGTGTCAAGGTTGTCATGGGGGGGATGGCGGGAACGGCAGTCATAGGTGGCGCTCTCAAGAGGCTTCTAGGGCCACCATGAGGGCTCCTGGAGAATAGGAGAGGACTTGTAGAGAGAGCCTGTGAGAGCACGTAAGACTCTATAGATGCTCCTGGGAGACAGATGGGAGGAGAAATGGAAGGGCCTTGAAGGGATATCAGCTAATGGGGGCATGGGTCAGTGAGATGTGAGTGCTTAATAATGAAATCCATCAAGTTGGTTAAGTTTGAGGAAACTGAGATTATGTTTGAACAAGAATAAAGTTCAATGTCCAAATATGTTTCTCAGAGCATTGTTACAAAAAGTATTCCATAAGTCAAAAGATCTCTAGCAGAATGAATGAATATGAGGGGCTCACTTCTGATAGGCATGAGAAGCTATTTATCTGTCATGGGGCCTTGATTAAAATGAAGAAGGAAATTAACATACATGAGCCTCTTAGGGAATAATCAAGTTTTCGAAGATATGGTGAGGACAAATAGAAGGTAGAAAGCATGAGTCTGGGACATCTGACAAAGTTTCAATGAAGTTTCCATATCTTCTAGATTTTTTAGAAATATCTTGTCACACCATACATATATATCAATCTTCTTTGTATTCCCCTACAGTCTTACTGTAATGTGAACCTCCCTTATTGTGAAGTTAAAAGGTAATGCTACTCTTCAACGTCAAAAGAAACCAAACATTTGTTTAGCTAACATAAATGTGCCAAGCATTGAGCTGGACAGATTACATAATGTATTTCATTTTGTTATAAACTTTTGTGTGACAGATGAGGGAAATGAGACTCAGAGAGGTTAAATGACTTGCCCAAGGTTGTGTCACGAGTAGAGGCATTGGTATTTAAGCCTAGGTCTCCTTCTACTACCCCACATTTTTTATCTGTTAGTAAGCAGCCCTCATGATGGAGTGCAAGTAAGAATAACTTAGTATTGAATTCAGTTTTCTCACCAAGAACATGAAAATAACATTTGGGTTTATTTCCAAATAGGATCCCTAAAATCCTGTGTGCAGATTTCTGAAAAATATGGAATTCATTTTGAAGGTTTATTTTCCTATTGAATTATAAAGACTGCCCTACATCTCTCAAAATCCAGGCATGGGCTTCCCTGGTGGCACAGTGGTTGAGAGTCCGCCTGCCGATGCAGGGGACACGGGTTCGTGCCCCGGTCCGGGAAGGTCCCACATGCCACGGAGCAGCTGGGCCCGTGAGCCATGGCCGCTGGGCATGCGCATCTGGAGCCTGTGCTCCACAACAGGAGAGGCCACAACAGTGAGAGGCCCACGTACTGCAAAAAAAAAAAAAAAAAAAAAAAAAAAATACAGGCATTACGATGGCATCCTTGATATGTAAAGCCTTTGGACTAATATATTTATTATCTTATCATTTTGAGTTTTCAGTGTGAAACACTGATTAATATCATTGTTGGGAGAAATCATTGGAAAGCAGGTTCTGAGAGGGAGGTAAGTGTTTAGGGCATCTGTTAGGTAGTGCTCTTGGGAATCAGCCCTGCAGAAGAGAGGGCAAAGAAGCAGAATTCACCACAGCATTCACCACAATGACAAATGTAATTCTTAATAAATCTGTGTGTATACAATAAATGTATATATGTGCTGATATACAACACATGGTAAAATATCTAAATATATACAATATAGAAACAAATGTTTATATAATTATAAAATATGTATTTATTGTATAGACAAATGGTAAAGGCGATAACTACCTGGACCAGGATGAAAGCTGGACTTAAAAGAATTAATAAACTGAGCAATGTAGTGCCTACAGATTGTAAGTGTGCAGTCCAAGAGGGAGCAGAGACTCAGGACTTCTTGAAGCTCTCACACTTCTTACCACCATAGGATGTACTGTTGCTGTGCCAGTAATAAGAATGCATTGGTCTGTTGAGTGATAGTGTCTTATGTACACAGAATGGTATTAGGCTTATTGTCTTTGTTTTTACACGTTTGCTGATTCTAAAGACTAATACATTATGAGTGGAAACAGAAAAAATATAAAATCAACATGTGGTAAAAACTTTTTGTAAAAAAAAATGAACATTAATTCCTCAGAAATTGCAATGGCCCTGCCTCTGTTTACTTAGTCAACTTCTTCCTGTTTTAGCCATTCCCATCTGAGAAGGCAGATATCTAACCACAGACAGTAAATCCCCATACATCCAAGGGGAAAAGAAGGAGAGGCTAATGTAGCTGTCCCTTTTAGTGCACAGATGGTGCACAGATGCTTTCAAGACTCTGCCAGGCTATCTCTTCCTTCCACCCATCCCTGCTTCTGACTCAACAGTCTAAATCCAGAGGACTAAGGCTCTCCGTGGCTCCTTGAAGCACAGGCCCTGATAGTTGGTGCCCAAAGGGTATGGGTAACACGCTCACAATGATTGAAAGGACAAGTGCCTTCAATTTGTTCAGGAGGAGCTGCAGTGTGGAGTGCATGCCTAGCATGAGCTTAGCTGCACTTTGAGTTAAGAAATACTGCTGCCTGAGGCAATCTAGAAAACGTTGACCCTCCTAAAATGACAGTCCCCTTCATTCTTGACATTTTTCTTCCATTAGTCCTTTCCTGTCCTTTTGGACAATGAATTAAGTCTGATTTAGCTATTATCTATATCAGCAAGTCTTAATCACGCCCCAAAGATGTGGATGAGCCATATATGTTCTTTCTTTTAAAAATTATTTTATCTATCCATTCATTCATTCATTTGCTCATTCATTTATAGTTCAGTAACTGTTTTGTTTTGTGGTTAGATAGTGCAGGTATTTGCTCTAAGGCTGAAGTGCAGAACTGGTATCATGCACAGTGACTACTGTTTGAAAATATAGAGATGGATATTTAGAGTGATAGAATTCCAGTTAGTCTGATTATCGTCGTAATGAAATAGCAGGCAGTTGGCTTTCCTTCTGTTTATTTTCTTCTTAACTTTCTCTAAATCATGTCACATAATTCAGAAGCCTGTCTCTTTCTTGCCTCTTCTTTTTATCGTCTGTAAAGCCTTCACTCAGGAGGGTGCCCTAATTCATTTTCTTTCCACGTGTTTTAACCTTTGTTAAACCTCATATCATCTTGCTCTAATTCCTTTACATAGAATTGTGATTTTATTCCATTTTTCTTGTTTTTATCATTGCTACATACAGGGGGCAAACTTTATCTGGACCCCCAATATTTCATCAGGGCATCTGGTTTTCCAGCAGCTTACTTATGAGTGTCAGTGGATTAGATTCCCTTGCTGGTTTGTTTTGTTTTGTGGCCATGGGCAAGTCAAACTCCATTAACCTCAGCTTCTCCATTTGTAAAATGGGATAATAATACTTACCTTCCACACACCTTGGGTGTTGTGAGAATGAAAAAGATAACGTTTGCAAAGTGCTTTGTAAAAACATGGAGGCTTTCATCTAAGGAAGGAGCTCAGAATATTATTATTTTTGTTGTTACTGTTGGTCATGTTCCCACATGGCTTTATTTTGATGGTGTTCTTAACTGCAGTAGAGTTGAATCACAGCAATGAGAGACGGTGAAGACATAGCAGGTCATCTGGTTCAAACGTATTATAGAATTCTTCCCCTGCAACATGCTCTTGTACTTTAGTCTTGCTATTTTTAAGTCCCAAAGCATCAAACATTATAGGGTCCATTTCTTCCGCTTGACATCAGAACTCTTCTGAAGAACAGTTTCAATGGCAACTTTTGATCTAAGTATTTTCTTAATGACCCAATTGGAAAAACTTTGAGTCTCTGCCAGGAAGATATTTTTGCCCAATGTGAGGGTTACAATTATTTCCAGGACCCTTTACTACTTTCCTGGGGGAATGGAGTCACAATCCATTAGCCTTCCTTCTGATGATGTTCTTTACAATGTTTACTCCAAATGTTCAATTTAGAAATTTGCTAATAACCGTTGGTCCATGGAGGAGACCAAACCTTGTTCAGAGATATCTCATTTCAAACACAGTTAAACTGCTTTAAATTCAATCTCAGAAGACTAAAAAAACATGTGCTAACTTCAGCCTTGTAAGCTGCATGTATTTTGCTTTTGGCAGGTGTATAATCTATCACTGAAGATAGAGAGATTCTAACATCTGATATTACATAAATATTTGTTGAATAAGTGGATCATTCATATTATATATATAATTCATTGTTATTTAATTCAGTAGGCTAATAATAGTCCTTTTGGTCTTTTTAGATTTATATATATATTACTATATTATAAATATATATTAATGTATTATATGTATTATATGTGTATATTATATATTTATATATATATACATAGTGTGTATATATACATATATATAGTCATGAATAAATTATTTGGAAATATCACCACTTACAACATAAATACAACTGGTATCCTGACAAAGGGACCATCTAGAATGATATACAGACTTCCAAAAGATGTGGAGCATTTACTATTTAGGAGCTGAAATACATTGGTAAGCCAAACATACTTCTCTTGTAATGCTGATTACTTCAGCCAGTGAGAATTGGTTTTGAAGATACAATGATTCTGTTTTCCCCTTGGCAATTGGTTTTCCATCCTTTTGCTATAGAGAGTAAGGTCTGAGGTGAAATCAATACCCCGAGTAATTCTTTCCTTTTCTTCTACTTATGGTAGTTTAATTAATTACTCTCCATTAAACCGATCCCTTGATTAAAACTAAGCTTTTATTTTACGTGCTAATGATTACTGTTTTGAATGCAATTGTAGTGCCCAGTCAGAATCAGGTTTTAGGTTTAAGTGGGAGGATTTTGTTTTTCATTAATTCCTGGTGAATCCTCAATCCAAGGATTTAAGCAATAATTAGGCTTTCTTAATAAAGAAAGAAGGATACGACTTTTAAGAGAGAACTCCATTCTAATTTCAAGCAGTCAAAAAACTAAAATACATCTTTGAAAAATCTACAAAACTAATGAGACACTCTGTTGTGAGATATTTTGGAAAACTAAGGAGCATAACTTCATCGAAAACTGCTCAAGTTATTACCTGTTGAAATTGGATCAGAAAGCTTGTGACATTTGACCTATTTTTATGTGGCGTATTTCCAGAGAGTGGAATCATTGGTGGTCAACTATTGGGATGCTTTGCTCTTTAATCTCTTTGCCTTTCACATGGTAGTAACTGGGTAGTGAGATAGGAGGTGGTGATTAGCTTGCTGAGTCAGTGGGAAGGAGCTCTGTAATACTGAATACTTATTTCTTTGATGTGTGGTGTGGTTAACATGCTTAAGATTCTTAACACAGGACCAGCTGGGTGCCATATCTAGGAAGAGGAAGTAAAATCACTTTTATATGCCGTGTAGAACATGAAATAGCAAATCTCAGAGTCCAGACTTTGCCATTCTTCGTCTTCAACTTTTTGTTTTTTTTAAACTTTACACCAATCAGCTTAAGCACTTCATTTGTAAATTCCTGACCCAGGCATATCAAAATATCATTATAAGTCTGTGAATCACCTTACCTACCATGATCTTTGTTCCAGGTAACAATGGAACAAAAATCTGGACAAAAACATAAAGGCATGATGACACTACTGTTTTGGAACAAAAATATATCTTTCTTATTGTCCTTGAACCTATAACACTAATGTGTCATTAATGGATTTCGTTTAGTGGATACCAAGTATTCTCTGACATTAGTCTCATCATGCTTTCATTTCCATAAGAGATATTCCAGTTAGGTCAAACCCAGGGGTTAACTAAGGAGAATATAGAACCCAAAGTTGAAAATCATTCATTTTGTTCCTCTCTGTAATCACCCGTTTATTACCATGAGCTTTGGTGCAATGGAAAATTATTACGTCTTTATAGATCTCAGTCATCTAAAATGGGAAGAATTTTGTTTGAGCCTTTGAGGTTCTAACACTGCATCTCTTTCCTGTCCTTGGCTGCCTTCTTCCAGGTCGGCCGCCTCTGAGACCCAAGAGAACAGCAACAAGATAGGATTTGGAGAAACCATGAGGGCCCCTGTTTTCTGAGCCTCATTTCTGGTTGTGGCAGCAAGATAGATAAGAGGAAATGAGTTGCAGTGAGATGCAGTGGGAAAGAACTCATACCATCAGGTGAAAATTACAAAACAATTGAATGATAACATCTTGCAGGAAGTGTCATCATCACATGGGGTTTTTGCCTCTCATATAATTGGCTAGGAGTCAAATTCAAGTTAAGGCATATTTTTTCCATCTCTACCACTTCACACTATAGGTTTTTTTTTTTTTTTTTTTTATAAAAATAACCACTCTTTTTCCCAAAGACAGCTGAATGGTATTTCTTTGCCCCTCACTGGGACTTAGCATTGTTTGCAATGGCTGTGGGCAGCTGACTTGCATGAAAGGCAGGTTTCCACATTACATCCTCGTTGGTGTGAACTCAGCACGGGAGTAGATGAACAGCAGCCCTCGTTCCCAGGCAGAGCTCATATGCCTGACTTGACTAATATTTACCTAAACTGCTCTCTACCTCTTCCTCCTCTCTGAGATTTGTTTTTCTTGTTTTCCCAACCTGGATGCTTTCACCTGCAACTCAACTTCCTTACAACTGCTCTTGCCTCACCTTGTTCGGTTTTCATTTCCACGATTATCATATTTCTTAACTTGAGTGTTTCCCTTTGTTCTATAACATGACATTCAACACTGCTCTCCTGATTTCTGCCAGATTGCCCATTGCTATTGGTGTACTTTCCACCTACATAGGTATGTAACAAGCTTCTGTAGCTAAGCTCCTGGCTTTTGATATTTCCCTAACATGTGTAGTTCAGCCTTATTTGATTTATCACCAATGTATCAACTCCCCCATGACTTCACCTTTCCGTTTGCTTCTATGGATGTGAATGTCCTTCAGGAGAAACTGACTTTATTCCCAATAAAGAAACAATATCTGAAGACTTTTTAAAAATGACCTTAGAACATCTCACAAACATTACCACTTTCATCTTTCATCTTATTTCTATTGAAAAACATAGGCTGGAAAGCAAACATTCAATTTTGAGATGGAAAATTATAGTAAAGGCCAATTGCTTACATCCAGTGATTATCTAGAAATATATAATCCTGAGAGCTGGCTTAAATATTTTTTTAAAAACAAGGGGTAATATGCCCTTCTATTCTGCACTTTTCTATCTTTTGGAAGAACCATTCCTATAGCACGATCACATCATTTGGATTTATTTCAATAGTACATAAACAATACTTAATACATGTAAGGCACTCTAATTAATCTAAGATACAGAGTACATGGTCCTTGTCCTTGAGGAAATGGGGAGAGAGCCATGAACAGGAAGTCTATAGTAAGTGCTATGATAGAAGAAAAGCAAGTGTCCTGAGTCACAGACACACAAAAGGCTTAAGCAGACTGGGATGGTGTGGAGTCCGTCACGGAGGAAGCAGCACTGGACTGGAGCCCTGCAGAAAGGGGATACACAGCAATAGGATCACTGCCTCCAGAGAAGAAAACACTGGGAGCCATATTCTCTCCATCCCTCACCCAACATTTCAGTGTCCCTTTTCAGTATAAATATAGCTTCCAAAGATCCCATCTTACAAATCATGAATATGCCTTTTCTAGGAGCCATCTGAGTATGGATAGCTCTGTGCATTTATAATATAAAGTAAATAAGATTTCAGGCCTCAAAGAAATGAGTTTAAAGATGATAATAACAAAATGATAGAAATTCTGGTAGTCTGGAAATTGCAACTGGAAAAAAATGAAAACCAGAGAATTTAGGAAGTCATTTTCTGGGTTTTGAAGTTGTGTGTGCTTCACTGAGAAGTATATTGTGAAAATTCCCCACGATGCTTGTTTCCCAATCTTGTGATTAGCCTCCTGAGACAGTCACATGGGCTGATTTCCTCTAAATCAGTATTAGAGAAGCATTTCAGGCAGACCACCTTGAGGTGATAATTGCCTTTCTCAGGAGACACTCACATGTGCTAGGTCCTCTGGGAGGAAATGAATGAATTGCCCATTGTGCATTAAATCTCAGACAAGAAATTTTAAAGGTGAATTTCCAAAGCATTGAAGCTCAGAGTAATCACCGGAGCTGGACAGCTAGCCTTGGGGGACCCGCCCTTCCTAGAATCAGCAAACTCTTCCCTTGTAGAAAATTACATAAACATTTGAAGGTTTCCTTCTGTCCTCAGAATTCTACTTGTCTGCCAAGATTATGGTCATTTGAGCTGGAAATTTGGCTAGTTACAATCTCTATTAAGGCATTGGTGGCTGCACTCTTTCCTGTGTTTGCTTATTCATGATCCTGTGATTCTCTGGGTCTTTGGGGTCAAGTGCTGCCTCTGAGAGCTGTCAGCATGGAGGAAAGGATATGCCTATGTCTTTTCTATCTAAATGGCAGGGCTGCTCTGGAGTTGACCCAGGGTAGCCTCCCTGAGCCTCTCCTCCATCTCAAGTAAAAGCTTTAGGTAGATCTTGGTTGAGCAGACACCCAGAAACCATTATAGGGCATCTTTCTTCATGATAACCAATAAATAGGTCTGCACCATATACAGGGCTGGTCACATGGCCAGTTCTTCTCTTTCCTGCTACCCCACGTGCCACTCCTCATCCCTTACATCTTGACAGAACTTCTAGTGGAGAGGAATGCAAAGCTTGGACAGCTTCACTCCCTCCTCACTTCCATTAAAAAGCTATTCTTAGGGCTTCCCTGGTGGCGCAGTGATTGAGAGTCCGCCTGCCGATGCAGGGGACACGGGTTCATGCCCCGGTCCGGGAAGATCCCACATGCCGCGGAGTGGCTGGGCCCGTGAGCCATGGCCGCTGAGCCTGTGCATCCGGAGCCTGTGTTCCGCATTGGGAGAGGCCACAACAGTGAGAGGCCCGTGTACCGCAAAAAAAAAAAAAAAAAAAAAAAAAAAAAAAAAGCTATTCTTGGCTCCTTAACACCCTACTGTCATATTGCTTTCAGAAATAAAAAGTTTTTTCTTTCTCCAGTAGACAAATGACTCAGAATTTGTTATTTCTCTCTACAGTCATTCTCATCTGTTGCAGGTTAGGGTACATTGAGAAACTCTGAGATGGAGTTTAGAGTATGGAATATTTATTATGGAGTGTCCTTGGGACCAAGACGCCTGGAAGGCTGGGAAAGGGGCAGGATTGGGAAGAAGAAGATGTTAAGCTGAGACACAGACCCAGCAAAAGCCTTGGTCAACTCCACAGGATCTCTGGAACTAGAATGGCCCTTCAGATTTGTCCTGAGTTTGACTGAGATGACCAGGCCTTTGTATTCCTCTATCAATCAGTCATCAGATGTGGGCAACCTCGCATGGGAATAACCTCGAGTGAGAGGTTTCTCTGCAGTTAAGGCAACCCTGAAGGGACTGACAGCTGATGGCTGTCTGCTGGCAGCATTCCAAATGGCTGGGACAAGAATCTCTTATGGAAGGAATATCTGGATGGATCTGGGTGGTGTCTACCACAGTCTACTCTTTGCTCCATTCAGATTACTTCTCAATATATGTTTAGGAAGCAGCTCTTCAGGATGCTTTTAAACTTTTCTTGGGGTAAACTGAGGACAGGAAGTTAGTGGACCAACTATAGCCCAATGCTACAGCTGGTCTCAAGGTCACGACTTATACTCATTGCCTCCCTCCTCCACTATTGATTCTAGATTTTCCTATCTCTCATCCTCCATCTCTGTCTGTCTCAGTTGCTTACCTGATGGCATAACTGATACCCTCAGCCTTGAGTAGTGTCAGTCCCAGTCACCATGCCCTTCTCAAATCAGGATTGCTGTGCTTGTCCACTTGCCATTATAGTTGGGAAGGAAGGACCAAGAGATGCCCAACTGGATCACCTGGGTGCCAGACTTATTCCTCCATGCCCCACTGTGCAATGGCAGCCTTGCTACCTGATGACTGGTCGGCTGCCCTGCCAAAACAATGACCCTCTTCTTGCCAGCTCCTTGTGGCAAGGAACCTTAATGGTTCCTTACCACAGGAGCCTGAATGCCCAAGCTGTAGTCAGAGGGTTTATTACCATTAGCAAAAATGTTCTCTTTTTAAGACTCAGGATCTGTAAACCCACAGAATCCAGAGTTGCAGAGAAGGGATGAACAAATTATTCAAGCAGGTCACTGGGAAAGATGAGAGGTGGGACCACTTTTTTTCCTACAACCATGTATTTTTCTTATAACTATGTTTTTTTTTCTTCTTATAACCATGTGTTTTTCCTTTTGGGGATATAGTACCATATGCAGGCCTTTGATTCAAAGAGCATACTATTCCTAGAGGATGACACTCCATCCTGATAAATCATTGGCACTGAGCTGGAACTTCAGCTGTGCCTTCAGAGAGATATTCCAGTGCTCTCTCAGGCTACTAGCTTCTGTGTAGTGAGGTATATGATATGCCCAGAGGATCCTATGATTATGGGCCAACTTTCACATCTGTTTTCTCTATCATGAGCTCCCCTGATGCAGTATTATATGAAATCCCACACCAGTGGATCAGATGCTCCATAAACCCTTGGAGAGTGATGCTGGCTAAGCCCCTACTAGCAAGAAAGGCAAACCTAGTGGCAAGTTGGCTTCCTCAAAGGATGACATCACAACCGGGAGTCAGTATTGGTCTCTGTTTCTGGCAGGTTGGACCTTCAGTGGCAGCCATAGCTAAATTAGCCTTGGTAAGGGGAAATCCATGCTCTTGGACATATGTATAGCCTTCATTGTTACCACCTCAGCTACTCTATTCATTCACCCAGAATGAACAGAGCTTTGGGATGGACAATGACAAAGGCTGGCTGATATTAACAGGCTGAGTCATTTTGGCTACATGGTTCTTTAGTACTTTCTCTGTGTTGGATGATGCTGGTGAGTGTGATCATGTGATATGAATTTTTATAATTTGTGTATGCTCTCATATTAATTCACATACTTCTACCCTAGATTTCCTTGTCTCTGATCTTCCTATTTTTCTCTTTCCAGGCCCTAATAGCCAAGCAATTTGCTACTGCCCATGAGTTCATATATGTATTCCAACTTTGGGCCACTTCTCTTTCTTCACTAATTAGATGGCCAGGTACAGAGAAGGAGACCGCACTATCTCTTGGAGTCCTTGCCAGGATTCTAAATCATGTATGCTGGGAATGTATACTTTCCTTCTTCCCTTATTAGGCTTGATATGTCTCTTGCTTGCTTATGCTGCAACTTAACCTTAAAGATGATGTGGTATATTTATATAATGGAATATTAGCCACAAAAGAGAATGAAATTCTGCCATTTGCAGCAATGTAAATGGACCTAGAGAATATTATGCTTAGTGAAATAAGTCAGACAGAGAAAGATAATTACTGTATGATATCGCTTATATGTGGAATCTAAAAAATAATGCACATAAATGTATATAGCAAAATAGAAACAGACTCACAGATACAGAAAGCAGACCAGTGGTTACCAGTGGGAAGAGAGAAAGGAAGAGGGACAAGTTAAGGGTATGGGATTAACAGATACAAACTACTGTGTATAAAATTGATAAGCATCAGGGATATATTGTACAGCACAGAGAATTATAGCCATTATCTTGTAACAGCTTTTCATGGAGTACAATCCATGAAAATACTGTATACCTGAAATTAATATAATATTGTAAATCAAATATATTTCACTTGAAAAACAAATAAAAGTGGCAATTAAAAAAATATCTTAGCTCTTAGTCAACTGACCAGAATGGGAGGCAGGTGTGTATCCTGAGGGAGGCATACATTGTCTTGCAGAGGGAAGGCCTCTGCATTTTCCTCTTGCAAGAGGAGAGGGATGTTAGCTTTTGATGGTGGGTGGGGAACAGGCACTTCTGCAGTCTATGGGGTTTTGGGGAATCTAAGGATTTTGGATTTTTGTGGGCATCCACTTAGATAACTATTCAATGTGTCAGGGTCCTATTTTTCCTAACCAGGGCCCTAATCTTAACATAGAAGATCTGTCTTGATTAGGAGTTTAACCTTCTTCAGAGTTTGGCTCCTTTGATGATTATATTCTAGACCTGGTCCTTGGATTTCTGTACCTTTCTGCAGCAGAAAATGAGATCCTTTTTGTCTGCTACCAAGAAGGCTCTCTAGTTTCACAATTGTGCTTTTTTAAAAATTTTATTTATTTTTTTATACAGCAGGTTCTTATTAGTCATCCATTTTATACACATCAGTGTATACATGTCAATCCCAATCTCCCAATTCATCACACCACCACCCCAACCCCCCGCTGTTTTCCCTGCTTGGTGTCCATATGTTTGTTCTCTACATCTGTGTCTCAATTTCTGCCCTGCAAACCGGTTCATCTGGACCATTTTTCTAGGTTCCACATATATGCGTTAATATGCGATATTTGTTTTTCTCTTTCTGACTTACTTCACTCTGTATGACAGTCTCTAGATTCATCCACGTCTCTACAAATGACCCAATTTCGTTCTTTTTTATGACTGAGTAATATTCCATTGTATATATGTACCACTTCTTCTTCATCCATTCATCTGTCAATGGGCATTAAGGTTGCTTCCATGACCTGGCTATTGTAAACAGTGCTGCAATGAACATTGGGGTGCATGTGTCTTTTTGAACTATGGTTTTCTCTGGGTATATGCCCAGTAGTGGGATTGCTGGGTTGTATGGTAGTTCTATTTTTAGTTTTTTAAGGAACCTCCATACTGTTCCCCATAGTGGCTGTATCAATTTCCATTCCCACCACCAGTGCAAGGGGGTTCCCTTTTCTCTACACCCTCTCCAGCATTTATTGTTTGTAGATATTTTCATGATGGCCGTTCTAAGTGGTGTGAGGTGATACCTCATTGTAGTTTTGATTTGCATTTCTCTAATAATTAGTGATGTTGAGCAGCTTTTCATGTGCTTCTTGGCCATCTGTATGTCCTCTTTGGAGAAATGTCTATTTAGGTCTTCTGCCCATTTTTTGATTGGGTTGTCTGTTTTTTTAATATTGAGCTGCATGAGCTGTTTATATATTTTGAAGATTAATCCTTTGTCTGTTGATTCATTTGCAAATATTGTTTCCCATTCTGAGAGTTGTCTTTACATCTTGTTTGTAGTTTCCTTTGCTTTGCAAAGGCTTTTAAGTTTCATTAGGTCCCATTTCTTTATTTTTGTTTTTAATTCCATTACTCTAGGAGGTGGATCAAAAAACATCTTGCTGAGATTTATGTCAAAAAGTGTTCTTCCTGGGCTTCCCTGGTGGCGCAGTGGTTGAGAGTCTGCCTGCTGATGCAGGGGATGCGGGTTCGTGCCCCGGGCCAGGAAGATCCCACATGCCGCGGAGTGGCTGGTCCCGTGAGCCATGGCCGCTGAGCCTGCGCGTCTGGAGCCTGTGCTCCGCAACGGGAGAGGCCACAACAGTGAGAGGCCCGTGTACCACAAAAAAAAAAAAAAAAAAAAAAAAGCGTTCTTCCTATGTTTTCCTCTAAGCGTTTTAAGGTGTCCACTCTTAATTTAGGTCTCTAATCCATTTTGAGTTTATTTTTGTGTATGGTGTTAGGGAGTTTTCTAATTTCATTCTTTTACATGTAGCTGTCCAGTTTTCCCAGCACCACTTATTGAAGAGACTGTCTTTTCTCCATTGTATATCCTTGCCTCCTTTGTCATAGATTAGTTGAACATAGGTACGTGGGTTTATCTCTGGGCTTTCTATCCTGTTCCATTGATCTATATTTCTGTTTTTGTTCCAGTACCATATTGTCTTGATTACTAGCTTTGCAGTATTGTCTGATGTCAGGGAGTCTGATTCCTCCAAGTCTGAGTTTTTCCCTCAAGACGGCTTTGGCTATTCAGAATCTTTTATGTCTTCATACACATTTTAAGATTTTTTGTTCTAGTTCTATGAAAAATGCCACTGGTAATTTGATAGGGATTGCATTGAATCTGTAGATTGCTTTGTGTAGTATAGTAATTTTCACAACATTGATTCTTCTAATCCAAGAACATGGTATATCTCTCCATCTGTTGCTATCATCTTTAATTTCTTTCATCAGTGTCTTATAGTTTTCTGCATACAGGTCTTTTGTCTCCCTATAGGTAGGTTTATTCCTAGGTATTTTATTCTTTTTGTTGCAATGGTAAATGGGAGTGTTTCCTTAATTTTTCTTTCAGATTTTTCATCATTAGTGTATAGGAATGCAAGAGATTTCTGTGTATTAATTTTGTATCCTGGAACTTTACCAGATTCATTGATTAGCTCTAGTAGTTTTCTGGTGGCATCTTTAGGATTCTCTATGTATAGTATCATGTCATCTGCAAACAGTGACAGTTTTACTTCTTATTTTCCAATTTATATTGCTTTTATTTCTTTTTCTTCTCTGATTGCCATGGCTAGGACCTCCAGAACTTTGTTGAATAATAACAGCAAGAGTGGGCATCCTTGTCTTGTTCCTGATCTTAGTGGAAATGCTTTCAGTTTTTCACCATTGAGAATGATTTTTGCTGTGGGTTTGTTGTATATGGCCTTTATTATGTTGAGGTAGGTTCCCTCTGTGCCCACTTTCTGGAGAGTTTTTATCATAAATGGGTGTTGAATTTTATCAAAAGCTTTTTCTGCATCTATTGAGATGATCATATGGTTTTTCTTCTTCAATTTGTTAATATGGTGTATCACATTGATTGATTTGCATATATTGAAGAATCCTTGCATCTCTGGGATAAATCCCACTTGATCATAGTGTATGATCCTTTTAATGTGTTGTTGGATTCTGTTTGCTAGTATTTTGTTGAGGATTTTTGCATCTATATTCATCAGTGATATTGGTCTGTATTTTCTTTTTTTGTAGTATCTTTGTCTGGTTTTGGTATCAGGGTGATGTTGACCGCGTAGAATGAGTTTGGGAGTGTTCCTTCCTCTGCAATTTTTTGGAAGAGTTTGAGAAGGATGGGTGTTAGCTCTTCTCTAAATGTTTGATAGAATTCACCTGTGAAGCCATGTGGTCCTGGACTTTTGTTTGTTGGAAGATTTTTAATCACAGTTTCAATTTCTTTCCTTGTGGTTTGTCTGTTCATATTTTCTATTTCTTCCTGGTTCAGTCTTGGAAGGTTATACCTTTCTAAGAATTTGTCCATTTCTTCCAGGTTGTCCATTTCTTTGGCATAGAGTTGCTTGTAGTAGTCTCTTAGGATGCTTTGTATTTCTGTGGTGTCTATTGTAACTTCTCCTTTTTCATTTCTAATTTTATTGATCTGAGTCCTCTCCCTCTTTTTCTTGTTGAGTCTGGCTAATGGTTTATCAATTTTGTTTATCTTCTCAAAGAACCAGCTTTTAGTTTTATTGATCTTTGCTATTGTTTTCTCTGTTTCTGTTTCATTTATTTCTTCTCTGATCTTTATGATTTCTTTCCTTCTGCTAACTTGGGTTTTGTTTGTTCTTCTTTCACTAGTTCCTTTAGCTGTAAGGTTAGATTGTTTATTTGAGATGTTTCCTGTTTCCTGAGGTAGGCTTGTATAACTATAAACTTCCCTCTTAGAACTGCTTTTGCTGCATCCCATAGGTTTTGGATCATCATGTGTTCATTATCATTTGTCTCTAGGTATTTTTTGATTTCCTCTTTGATTTGTTCAGTGACTCTTGGTTATTTTGTAACTTATTGTTTAGCCTCCATGTGTTTGTGGTTTTTTACATTTTTTCCCCCATAATTGATTTCTACTCTCATAGCATTGTGGTCAGAAAAAATGCTTGATATGATATCAATTTTCTTAAATTTACTGAGGCCTTGATTTTTGACCCAAGATGTGATCTATCCTGGAGAATGTTCCATGCACACTTGAGAAGAAAGTGTAATCTGCTGGTTTTGGATGGAATGTCCTATAAATATCAATAAAATCTATCTGGCCTGTGTGTCATTATTAATTTTGTCATTATTAATTAATGTCCTTATTAATTTTCTGTTTGGATGATCTGTCCTTTGGTGTAAGTGAGGTGTTAAAGTCCCCCACTATTATTGTGTTACTGTCGATTTCCTCTTTTATAGCTGTTGGCAGTTGCCTTATGTATTGAAGTGCTCCTATGTTGGGTACATATATATTTATAATTGTTATATCTTCTTCTTGGATTGATCCCTTGATCATTATGTAGTGTCCTTCCTTGTCTCTCTTAACATTCTTTATTTTAAAGTCTATTTTATTTGATATGAGTGTTGCTACTCCAGCTTTCTTTTGATTTCCATTTGCATGGAATATCTTTTTTCCATCCCCTCACTTTCAGTCTGAATGTGTCCCTAGGTGTGAAGTGGGTCTCTTGTTACAGCATATATATGGGTATTGTTTCTGTATCCATTCAGGAAGCCTGTGTCTCTTGGTTGGAGCATTTAATCCATTCACATTTAAGGTAATTATCTATATGTACGTTCCTATTACCATTTTCTTAATCGTTTTTGGTTTGTTTTTGTAGGTCCTTTCCTTCTCTTGTATTTCGCACTTAGAGAAGTTCCTTTAGCATTTGTTGGAGAGCTGGTTTGGTGGTGCTGAATTCTCTTAGCTTTTGCTTGTCTGTAAAGCTTTTGATTTCTCCGTTGAATCTGAATGTGATCCTTGCAGGGTAGAGCAATCTTGGTTCTAAGTTCTTCCTTTTCATCACTTTAAGTATATCATGCCACTCCCTTCTGGCTTTTAGAGTTTCTGCTGAGAAATTAGCTGTTAACCTTATTGGAGTTCCCTTGTATGTTATTTGTTGCTTTTCCCTTGCTGCTTTCAATAATTTCTCTTTGTCTTTAATTTTTGCCAATTTGATTACTATGTGTCTCGGCATGTTTCTCCTTGGGTTTATCCTGTTTGGGACTCTCTGCACTTCCTGGACTTGGGTGGCTATTTCCTTTCCCACGTTAGGGAATTTTTCAACTATAATCTCTTCAAGTATTTTCTTGGGTCCTTTCTCTGTCTCTTCTCCTTCTCAGACCCGTATAATGCGAATGTTGTTGCATTTAATGTTGTCCCAGTGGTCTCTTAGGCTGTCTTCATTTCTTTTTATTATTTTTCCTTTATTTTGTTCCACAGCAGTGAATTCCACCTTTCTGTCTTCCAGGTCACTTATCCGTTCTTCTACCTCAGTTATTCTGCTATTGATTCCTTATAGTGTATATTTCATTTCAGTTATTGTATTGTTCATCTCTGTTTGTTTGTTCTTTAATTCTTCTAGATCTTTATTAAACATTTCTTGCATCTTCTCAATCTTTGCTTCCATTCTATTCCAGAGGTCCTGGATCATCTTCACTATCGTTATTCTGAATTCTTTTTCTGGAAGGTTTCCTATCTCCACTTCATTTAATTGTTTTTCTGGGGTTTTTTCTTGTTCCTTCATCTGGTACATAGCCCTCTGCCTTGTCATCTTGTCTATCTTTCTGTGAATGTTCACAATTGCTTTTTATCACCTGTTAACTTCTCTCAGCTTTTGTTATCTTTCTTCCAGAAAAGAAGCTTAGAAAATAACAGTACAATTCCATTGTTTTTATAGTTTCTATTACCTTTTTATACAAATGCAATATATAGCACTGGCTAGTGTATCTCATCCACCTTTATACCATCTCAGTTCACCAGTGAAAACATAAACAGTTGTCCCTTCACCTAGTACCAGGGCTGTCTGTGCTTCCTCTGCCATCAGGGAAGAAGTTCTCACTGCCAAGCAAAGCAGTAAGTGATCCAGCTCCAATACCCTGTCTTTCTTCCTACATTCTTAGAGCATGCCTGGTACCAACTATCACAGGGTGAGGTTTCCCAGGAAGCAGTCTCTGAAATGGAGATTAGAACTTGCTATATTTATTAACGAGAGCTCATGGATTGACACCTATAGAAGGGATGGGGAAGGAAACAGGATTGGACAAAATGAAAAGTTGAGCTGAAATGCAAGCATAACTATAGCCTCAGCCAGAAACACAGAGACACTTGGAGCTAAAATGGTCCTTCATAGGTATCTTGAGTTGGACCATGATGTTCAGGACTGTGTATTCCTGCACTGATCCAGTATTGGATGTGGGTATTCATGGAAAATGTCATGACCTTGGATGAGAGCGCTCTGCAGCTGAGACAATTCTTGAAGGGGCTCACAGCTAAAAGCTGACTGCTGACAACCTTCTGAACAGCAGGAACAATAAGTCTTCCAGTGAAGAAGGATATGGACACTAGAGTTAATCTTTTGGGGGAAGTAGCAATTTTAGTAGCTATGGAGGTAACTTACAGAAAGATTATGCCACTCTTTGTTATGACTCTATACCTTTATACATTCTCCTCTTTCTGCCCCAAACGATCTTTCCCCTACTCCTAATTCCTTTCTTAGCTAACTAAGACATGTTCTTCAAGCATTTTTTCCCCAAGGAAGCCTTTGCTGACCAAATTCCCTCTTTTACCACCCCCAATCCCAAGTCTCCTTGCTTAACTCCCTGGCTCATTAAATGCTTCAGTGAGTCACTGTGACACTTTAAACAAGCCTTTACGTAGCTATCTTAGTCCATTTTGACTGATATAATATTAATACCATAGACTCTGTGGCTTATAAACAACAGAAATTTATTTCTCACAGTTCTGTAGGTTGGAAAGTCTAAGATCAAGGTGCCAGCTGATTCGGTGTCTGGTGAGGGCCCTCTTCCTGGTTCATAGACGGTTGTCTTCTCTCTGTGTCTTTACATGGCTGAAGGGGAAAGGAAGCTCTCTTCATCCTTTTTTATAAGGGCACTAATCCCATTCTTGAGGGTTCCACTCATATGAGCTAGTTCTCTCCCAAAGTTCCCACCTCCAAATACCATCACATTGGGGATTAGGTTTCAGCATGTGAATTTTTGTGGCAAGAGGAGTACAAACATTCAGTCCATGACATTAACATTCATCACACTGAGGTGTAATTGTGTAGTTACCTGCTTATATTTTTACTTGCACTGTGAATTTCTTGAGGGTTATAACTTTTTATTTTATTTGTTTGTGCTCAAGGACCAGACCCAGTATGGTACCTTTCATATGTCGTATGTATTAAATGAATGAATGCATCAAAAATGCACAAATGCATCAGACCATCATTCATGTCATAGTATAAGGCCATAGATCTAGAGTCAAGATATCCAGTTTGAGTCTTTATTTGGTCATAAACAGATAATAGATGTCACTCAATCTCCTATATCTCATTTTCACCTTCCATAAACTGTAGAGGTTTCCTTTCTACTTTATATCATTATTATAAAGCTAAAGGAAGATAAGATATGTGAAAGAATTTTGGGTAATAAAAGGGCTATACAAGTGTCAAGAATTATTACTATTTATCTCTCTATCACTCTATGTTCACCTCTGACCTCACTGCCTATAAATGTCTCATTTACTATTACAACCCTGTAGTTAATCACAGACACAGATTCTTTACTGTTGTTATGACGTATTCTTCAGTCAAGTACAACTGATCCACATGTGTATCTGGAAACTGGTGAACCAATGAGCCACTGAAAATTATCACCTCTAAAAGAACAGTCTGGGATAGTCACAGTCTAGCCACAGAGGCTAAAAAGATAATTAAGATACGGTCTCTGAAGATGCGGTCTCTGACTGTAGGTAACTAATAGTCTTCTAGAGGGAGACCAACATGTAGCAATTTAGGAGAAATCAAATACTGTAAGTATTTTGTAGCTATAAATATGAGATGGAATATAGTTCAGATGCAAAGGAAGAAGTGATTGGGTGATGGTCAGAAGAGCCTCCATTAAAGAGATGAAGTTTCTAAAAGATGAGTCTGCAAAAGAGGGAGTAGATATGATCCAGGCAGGCCAGGAACTGGAGGGCGTCCAGGATGAACAGAGGCACTGAGGAGTAAGACAGCTGGAGGACTCTAAAGTATATGAGCAGAACATAGGGTAGAGGGAGCAGAGAAAAAGAAGGCAGCCACATGTGACCCCCAAATTGTTGTTGTGAAGGCATCATTGGACATGCTATATATGAGATCTTCTTCTGAAAAACCTTCCCAGATCCTTCAAGAAGAATTCTTGCTTTTATTGCATGGGCCTCAGGTATAGGTCTATGGGGCCCCCATCTCATTTGTTGTTGTTTGTTTTTATATCTGTCCTTCAGCCTAGACTTTGGGCCCTTTAGGGCTAGGGATTTTCTGTTCCCTCATGTCTCATAAGGGTAACAGGCCCACAATACATGTATACTGAGAGAGGGATGAAAAGATGTAGTATCTTAGTTTTAAGTAAATAAGCAAGTCATCAGGAACTAAAGAGAGAAGACTTTATATCTTAAAGAAACAAGTTTAGGGTAAAAAATTACCAGAAGTAGAATCTGTGGACTTGAGTTCATGTTCTCAAAGTGAGGTACTAGCTGCGTGATTTGGACCCATGGAGAACCTTGCTAAAGCTTCAGGGGATCAATTACACTTACCATTCAATGTCATTGCAAGAATGAGACAACTTATGTGTGCTCAAGGACACTGCTTTTTCTATCCTAGACCCGGATAGGATATCCTCCACATTCAAATTCTCATTGCATTTTAAAAAAATTAATTGTAGCTTAACCAATGGAGGCAAGAACTAGACTTGACATGGTAAAGATAATGGAATCTGAGAGGTCTTCTCTTAAACTGGAGGCCTGTTGCATGATGGTAGAGCCATGGATACCAAAGCTAAGGCACCTGAGGTTGAGTCCCCACTCTGCCGCCTGTTGACTCTATCACTTTATACACGTTATTTAATCTCCCTGTGCTCTGAATTCTCATCTGCAGAATCAGGATTTGTTGATTCAGTTGGTATTTTGACACTGAGAGTTGCAAATGTGAACAAAATATACAAAACTCCTGTTTTTATGTAGGTTATGTTCCAGTGATGATGATAATAGTACCTATTTTGTAGATTTGTTGTGAGAATTAAATAGGTCTTTATATGTAAAGGACTTGGAACCATGCCTGGCACATAGGAAGTGCATAATGACTATTAGGTATTGCTATTATATGTAACTCTGATATGTATAGTCTTAAAAGCTGTGAGTATTCGTGGTCCATCCATTATCCTTCAACTTGACATCATGTTTCAAAGTACCAGCCTAAAGAATTCATTGGCCTCAAATGATTAGAATTTAGTAATTTCTGACTTTTCTTTCTGTCCTAGTTGAAGTGGTTTTCTCACTGTCCTTGGTCCCCACCTTGGTTCTCCTCCCTCTGTCCTATGGTAGTACCAAGTTAACTTTCCCTGGAATGGTTCTGGAACCCTCCCCTCTTGCACCCTCCCCATCTGTCTTGAGTGGTATAAATTCTCCTGTATGAGACACCCCTACACTCCCCCACCCTATCCCTAATTGCCCAGCCTACGGGGACATCTTTTTCACCTCTCTTCTCATATAGCACTCCCTTCCAGTACCACTTATTTGACCCTGAGCACTTCTGCTCTGAATTGTAGGCTCTGTTTTTCTATACAGACCTTGTCAACAGGTGAGGAGGAAGGATGGGGCAATGCCTTGTATTTCTTTGCATTTTCCCATAGTCCTTTGCACAATATGTGTGGTTTGTTTCCATTTGGCTTTGATGGACTTTCTGTGTGTAGAGAAACTGTGAGAGGGTTTGCTGCTGTGGATTTTCTCAGCCTAGTGATGTGGGGAGCACTTAGGATGGCTCTCGGGAAGAAGGGAGGTATCGGTAATTAAGGATGGGCTGAGTCTAAACATTGCAACTTGCACGTCCTTTGAAGTGAACTTGTAGAACTGCAATGAGAAATGGAGAAGGTAGGTCTCCACTGGCTTTTGTTGTGCACTAACCAAATGCAGGTAGAAAAATCAACTTAGCAAATGTGGTAAGTTGCTTCTCAGGTGTTAGCAATTAGTTTCCATCTTGCTGCTCAGTGTTCTTCATGAACCAACAGCATCAGCAACACCTGGGAGCTTGTTACACCCGCAGAGTCTCAGGCTCCACCAGAGACCTGCTGTATCAGAATCTGCATTTTAACAAAATAACCAGGTAATTTTTATGTACACTAAATTTTGAGAAGCACTGAATTCTAAAGTTGAACCTTTAAATATTCCTGTATGTGGGCCCCTCCCTAAAATTAAATTAAATGAGAATCTGCAGGAGGGGACCAGGCCTAAGTATTTTTTAAATCTATTCAGGTGATTCCAATGTGTAACAAAAGTTGAGAACCACTAATATGGGATGAGTTCTGGATTGGTAAATATTTAGTAAAGGAGCAGATATGAATCTGTTTATCTTTGGGATAGCTTCTCTTTCCTTTCCTTTTCTTTGCTCTTGTTTTCTTCCTTTCCCTTCCCTTCCCTTCTCTTCTCTCTTCTTTTTAACAATATGCCAAATGCACACTAGGTGAATTGACAGAACTGGTTCATAAATCCCCAGCCAGACTGCATTTTTTTTCTGCCCTGTTGTATTGATTCCATAGGTCTAGCCCAATGTCCAGCCATAGCCTTTCTGGGCTGATCAGCCTCATAGCCTGTTGACTGTTGAACAGGGGCCAATCCCCCTGCAATAGGCCCAGTCAGATATTGTCAAAGCATAAAACAAAGAACATGCCACTGGCATTGGCTCTGGGGCTGGAAAGGCACTTCCTCTGTGATCTGAGGTAGAATAAGACTTGAGTTTGAGTGTCCACTTATGTCCAGAGGTGAGAGTTAACATCGGAGAATGTATCCAAGAGAAACGTACGTGTATGGGGCCAAAATTCTGTAATAAATCCAGGGTCCTCAAGTCAGGCGAATGCAAGACCAGTGTAGGTGTGAGGGTCAAGGTAGAAATGAAGCCAAGGCTCCCAGAACACCGAACATGAATCGACCTGTGTTGTCTAGAACTTGTTTTTATTTGGCCACAGAATAAGCTGGCCAGAGTTAAAGGCATAGGGTTTGTGTAAATAAATAACAGCTATTACAGTTCTGAGATCCTCTGATCTGCTCCAATTAGTACCTTATCCTTGGTGCTGGGGGACCAACTCCGTTATGGTAATAGTCTCCTGCAATGAATTTTCTTTCCTTACTGGAAATATGATTTATTCTGAAAATGTTAAGACTTTGGTGATAGGAGATAAGAATGTCTTATCAGGACTTCAAAGGATCCAGATGGCCATTGTTTAATGGTACGATAAGTGTAATGTAAGGTTAAAGAAGAAGACTGCTTTGAAAAGTAGTTAGATGGTAATGAATTGTTTGTGAATGAGGCTGAGGTAGAGTAGGTAGAGAGATTCTTTCCTTTTCCTTTAGTATAGAAGCAATTTTTCCCTCCGTGAACCTTGAACACAGCAAGGAACATCGAGGCATTTCTAGGTTGGTAAAGACTAAGAATTATCTTCCTGGCTTGCTTCACACCAAAAAAACACATCAAAACATAATATATGGTTGTTTCTATAGGACCATGCCATCTTAAAAAGCTGCAAAGAGCTGGAATGGTAGGGAATGAACAGTGCTATCCAGTCATTTATTGGTGGTGGTAAATACATTTCTACATATTTCTGATATTACAGATATTCTGTGCTAATTCTAAAAGCCATAAGAGAACTCAGTAGTGTGGAAAGACTGGAAAGAAAGTGCATTTCTCCTTCTGAAAAGGGCATAGGGAGGCATCAGCACCATCTTTGCTTCACCAATGGATTTGCAAGTAAGACATTTTCCCAAAAGTAGATAATCAAAGAGGAAAATATGAGAATTTAATTCCCCAACTCTTCCAGTGAAGTGCAATAGCAAAGTCATTGTATAAATGGCAGTCCAAATGTTGTGATAAAGAATTCAGGTATATTAGGGTACTTAAAAATAAATAAACTGAGTCCTTTACTGGTGAAGAAATTGAAGCTCCAAAATGTCAAGTGGTTTGCCCAAAGCTACTGATGGCCTGAAGTGGTCCCCAATACTGTAACACTTAATGGGTTGTCAGGCTGATTGTTTCATAGAACAGAGGTCCTTCTAATCAAGAAGCATTGTTTAGAACAAAGCATTCTCCTCATTCACCACAGGAAAGCTGTTTCCTTCTGAGGCCTACTGCTTATTCTTGATTATTCAGGTGATCAATTCTCTCATGGCTCCTCCCACTCACTGCTGGTTTCTTTCCCTGTTCGTAGTCATTTCCTGGGAGGAGAGAAAAATAAAGGGGGGTAAAACACATAGTCATTCTTCTACCTATTAGTGGTTTGGTAGGGAGCTTGTGGGGAGAGAGCGTTGGTGGAAAGATTAAAATAATTTGTGGTGATTACCTGTGGATTTTATTTGTTCTAAAATATTAATGACAGAACAGAAAAATTGAGAGTTCAACTAAAAATACATTGGTACTCATGTTGCAAAACCTCCAGTGTTTCATGACTAAAAATTTAAATGTTGAATCTTATTCAATCACATAAATCACTAATTTTTAGTCTGAGTTTAGTTCATGATTTATACTCCTGTTGGAAACAGTGTTTTAGACATTAAGTTTTGCATTTGTAAACGCGTATAGGAGTGTGAGTGAATGAAAGAAGGTAAGTTCCCAGGCTTTTCTAAGCTGAGAATGTCAACCTATGTGTGAACAAATTCCTTCCTAACCGATACTGGGTGTAAACCACTTGAAATTTTGGAGGAAGGCCAACGTTTCATCATCTTGGCTGATCTTTCCACACACAGTATAATGCTCTTGAGTGCCATACCAGGGCAATAAAATGCCAAAGGCTTGTCCAAAATGCCAATGATAATACACCTATTTTCATCTAGCACAGCCACTGTAGTTCACGAAGTTACTTTCCCAACTGAAAAATGCTGGTGAACCAGCATGGTGAGGCCCAGATAAGTACCTGCTTCCAGTTACTGGCAAACAGCAAAGACAATTAAACTTCAGTATTGAGTCACTTGTCAGCTGGGTAGGCTGACTTCAACTCCTACCACTGAGTTTTCAAGCTGCTTAGGATTTTGCCATATTGAGCTTAACATATTAACTCTATGTTAATAGAATTGTGCTGTTAAATTCTAGAAAAACCAAATGCTTTTAATAGAGGCTGAAGGCCTGTATTCTGGAGCATGTGCAATACTTATCATTCTAGTTTCTGAACTGAAATTGGGTTGTCAATGCCAGGAGGGGAGATTATTACATGCATTGATGCATTGTGAGCAGACAAAATGCAATTGCTCCTTGTTGGTTAAGAACCTTTGCAAATACCAAGTCAGTCTCCCACACACATGAGTCTTCTTCATCACTTCAGTGGGAGTTTTATGTGGGAATTAAGAAGAGAAAAATGTCATTCAGGGTGTGTGTCTGATCATGATTTAATATCTAAGCCAAGAAGTCCTCAGAGAGTGAAAGCTCCTACCCACATAACAGTAAATCATGGACACATGCAGCAACGGGTCTTAGAAGAAGCCTCTGCAGTGTTTGGATGGAATGAGCTATAAGCTTTGTCATTTTATATTTGATAAACCTAAATGGACATTTACAAGAGAGCTTCATATTAGGATATTTAACTGAGTACAAATGATAGAATGGTCAATCCTTTGTTCTCCCTTTGTAGGAGGATCATAAAAGTCCCAGTTGATATTTGCTGAGAGGAAAAAAAAAAAGCCTAAAATAATTTAAATGCCTTCATGGCCTAAAATAGCAGAGTGGGAAGAAATGAGGGAGACAAGAGGGGCAGAATGTGTGTGAGAACTGAAGGCTTCCTTGACTAACCAATTAATTATACCTTTCTGTATGATTAAGATGCATTCATTGAAAATTAGAGTCCATATAATTTTGATTACTGTTAAAACAAATACAAACACTAAACAAGCACAACCATGTTTTATTAAAATAAATAATGGAGTTTACAGGAACCGTTCATGGTATTTAAATGCAGTACCACCTTCATGGGGCTGTTTCCCATGGGGTAATTACACGACTGAGTCGACTGGATACCCAGCTGAGCCGAAGAAGCGGATTTACAGGGAGTGAGGAGAGGTTGGCCTGTGATTCCTTATGCTTGGCTTTTGAGTTGCTGAGTTAGTGTGATCTAACAGCCTGCACCACTAAGCAGTCTCCTCAACAGGAAGGGGACGTTTGTAACTAAAGAGGCAGTCATGCTGTGACTCTGGCCCTATTCATGTTTGAAAACTAAAGAAATGAGAGAAACACTAAGAATGAAGCTTTATGTAGCTTGATCCAAGAGACCTGGAGAGGCCATATTGACTCTACAAGGGCTGGAGCCAAGGATGCCCCTCTGTAGGGCATGCTGTGGTCCCACCAGGATGGAATCCACCATTGTTCTTTAATGGAAACACGTTCCAACTGTGCCCCTGGCTCCTTACACTATGATATGGTAGGTTTCATCACCTGCAAGGAGAAATATCTTGACTTATAACTTTTAAATATCTTAGCTGTAGCTCCCAGAAGCAGTCCATGCAACATTTTGCAGGTAGAACAGATCATGTTTAAGACTTTACATGAGGGCCCTTAAAATTATATTGGGGTAACATTTTCAGGCAGATAAATAAAACAGAACATCGTGTTTCACATAGGATTTTACCAACACAGCAGCATGCTTGTGCTGATTTTATCTAGCATGGCACTTTTTGGTTTCTTACCATCATAACTGTGGACTGAGTTTTGGCTTTTTTTTTTTTTTTTTTTTTTTTGCGGTACGGGGGCCTCTCACTGCTGTGGTCTCTCCCATTGCGGAGCACAGGCTCCGGACGCGCAGGCTCAGCGGCCATGGCTCACGGGCCCAGCCGCTCCGCAGCATGTGGGATCCTCCTGGACCGGGGCACGAACCCGTGTCGCCTGCATCGGTAGGCGGACTCCCAACCACTGCACCACCATGGAAGCCCGAGTTCTGGCTTTTATATATGATGCTCTCAACCACTGGATTCTCTAACTTTAAACTGGATAAGTGTGCATGCACATGAGTGTGTGTGCATGTGTATGTTTTTAAAGACTTTTGTTTTCTTCAGAACAGTTTTAGGTTCACAGCAAAATTAAGAGGAAGGTACAGAGATTTTCCATGTACTCCATCCCTCCACACATGCACCGCCTCCCCTATCATCAATATCCCTCACCAGAGCAGTGCATACAAATGCAACTGATGAACCTACATTGACACATCCTAAGCACCTGAAGTCTGTAGTTTACCTTAGGGTTCAGTATTGGTGGTGTACATTTTATGGGTTTAAACAAAATGTATATTGACATGTATTCCTCATTATGGTAGCATAGAGAGTATTTTTGCTGCCCTAAAGATCCTCTGTGCTCTGCCTAGTCATCCCTCCCTTCACCCACAAGCCCTGGAAACCACTGACCTTTTTACTGTCTCCATCGTTTTACCTTTTCCAGGATGTCATATGGTTGGAATCATACAGTAGGTAGCCTTTTAAAATTGGATTCTTCTGTTTACTAATATGCATTTCAGTTCCCTCTTTTTCATGGCTTTATAGCTTATTTCTTTTTAGCACTGAATAATATTCCTTTGTCTAGAATGAAATGTGCCACAGTTAATTTATCCATTTACCTATTGAAGGACATATTAATTGCTTCCAAGTTTTGGCAATTATGAATAAAACTGCTATAAACATCTGTGTATAGGTTTTTGTGTAGATATAAGTTTTCAACTCCTTTGGTAAATACCAAGGAGCCATAATTGCTGGCTTGTCTGGTAAGATATATTTAGTTTTACAGGAAACTGCAAAACTGTCTTCCAAAGTGGTTGTACCATTTTTTATTCCCATGAGCAGTGAATGAGCTTTCCTGTTGCTCCACATCCTCACTATCATTTGGTGTTGTCAGTGTTCTGGATTTTGGCTGTCCTAATAAGTGTTAGTGATATCTCATTGTTTTAATTTGCATTTCCCTGATGACGTATGATGCAGAGCATCTTTTCATATGCTTATTTGCCATCTGTATATTTCCTCTGGTGAGATGTCTATTGAGGTATTTGGGCCATTTTTCAATTGGATTCTCTGTTTTCTTATTGTTGAGTTTTAAAAGTTCTTTGTATATTTTGGATAACAGTTTTCAGATGTGTCTATTGCAAATATTTTCTCCCAGTGTGTGGCTTATTTTCTCACTGTTTTTGCAGAGTAGAAGTTTTTAATTTTAATGAATCCAGCTTATTATTTCTTTCATGAATCATGACTATGATGTTACATCTAAAAAAATCACCACCATACCCAATGTCATCTAGTTTTTCTCCTATAAGTTGTGTTTTTAAATTGGGTCTCTCCACAAGTATAATATTTTTCCTCTGTAGATGTAAGCATTGCCATTCTCCCTTCCCTCACCCCAAGATGGAATTATGAGTGGGAAGGAAATCTAACTGGCATGGACATTGTTACACAAAAATCCAAAGCAATGCCAATTGGCAGAGGGAGGGAAGATTCTTAGTGTTTGGCAATTAATTCTTATCCTTTTGGCAAAGAAAATTTATCCATGGAAACATTGTTTTAAAAGCCTACAGTGCTATACCTTTCCTAGGTTCCTGAATATTGCTGGGAAAATCCAAGTCACATGAAGATACTTTTTACTTATCTCCAGGAAAATCAAGCTATTGGATTATTAACTCTGGGTTATATCATAACTACACTGTTTGATGATGTGTCTGGGCATTAGAGGAAGGACTGTTGCAGACTAGCGTGGGTGCTGGTTTATTTTGAAGCTGAGTTTATTTGAAAAGAACTCTTTACAAGTTTCTCTGTGTTGTATTGTTTGGTCCAGAGAGTTGATGCAAGTCTTGAAGCTGGAGGTTGTGAGATAAATAATGCAGGGTAGAAACTTGCCCCACTAATTAATCAGAATCTTGTGAATCCTAGTGAAGTGAGTCACAGACAGCCAACCAGGTAAAATAGGACTGTAAGACTGTTCTAGATCAAAGACAACAACAATTTTGGATCTAGTTGCTAAACAAAGAAAGGAAAAGAAATGAAAAAAGAAGATTCAAAAGTTTGTAACTGATTCCTAGTGAAAGACATTGCCACTCAACACAATTTTATTAACAGGTTTATTCAATAATAAATGCCAGTTAAATCATAATGAATTAAATAGAAGGAATTATAAGAGTTATTATTTGCATCAACTTGCAAGTGTGTAAACACATCCTTAATGTGACAGTTTCTTAGACCTTATCAAATCCCTCATCAATTAATTTTTTTCTCAAACAAGTGTGTTTGATGATATTAGAGAAGTTTTTCATATACTGTTTTTCTGGTTGGTTTTCAATAAGTTGCCACTTTATGCTTCCGCTCTTTTTTCATCCATTGTCTTTATAATTTATGTATTTTCTGAGTCTCTACAGGAAACAATTTACAGTATGCCTTTATTAAAAGAAAGAGCAGGGTGGAATGCCTTAAACTTAAAAATATCACATCAGTGAGAAATACTTGCCCAATATGCAGAAATATCATCAAAGTGTTATTAATAAGCAAAGTGATGGCTAAGCAAAGTGGTGGATCCTAATTACATAAAAGACTTCTGCTAACAACCCCAGTCAAGTTAACATAAAATAAAAACTGATAATGGCATTTTTGACAGTTGAGTGGTCTCAGATATTCTAAGATGCTCGAGTCTAATATCAATGGTATTTCTCCCACATTCTGTATCTTATAACTTTGGGTGAAAATTGTATTTAGGATGTTTATGAAGCCAAAAAGTAGACATATGTGGAAAGAGAGCTTTAAGGTCTGAATTATCTGAGGTGAGTACATACTGATGCTTCCTGAGACTTAGGCTGGAATCAAACATTTTGAAAATTTCCTGATATGAAATAAATGACTTACTATACATGTTCTAAAGTTCAGTCACCCTCTGCAGGAGACTATTTTTTCCCCAGTGTCCTGAAATGCACCTTAAAAAATAAAACTCCTTTGAAATATGCACCATCACTGATGGAAATAGAAATTGCAGTAATTAAACAGTGGAATAAGAAGTATGCTTTACAAGGTACTGTTAAACTAAGAGAGACCTACTCAACCTCGCTAAGAACCTCTAAGCATTAATGGAGCTTTTATTTAGATATTGCAGAGGATTCTTTTGTAAGATGCCTTTATCCTCAGACTATACCCATTTATTTGAGGAGAGGTAACATCAGACAATTATTAGATACAAAACACCTGAGTTCTAGTCTCAGCGCCCCCCACCCCCGCCCCCCATCTCTAGCAAACTCTGACCTGGTCCAGGGAAAGGACAGCCTAAATCCTCCTGCTAGCAATGGACTTGGTGACTTTGGGCAAGCCACTTAGTCACGAAGTCTCCATCTATTCATCTTTAAATTGGACTCCACTTTGCTGCCTTCCTTATGTGGATTAAGGAGATAATATTGGTAAATTGCTTTGAGTTTCTAAGAAGAAAAGCACACTTCAGATACAAGCACCATTATATTGTTTTGGAATCAAGCTATATCTTTGTTTCCTTCAAACATTCCTTCTGCTGTTGTGTTTACTTTAACTGTCAGGTGTGTCTCCTATAACTGGTCAAGCCAATACTTACCTGTTATGCCTTTCCCTATTCCTGTTAGTTATCCTATTTTGCATATTATTCCCAATTCGATTTCTTTGGGAATAATCTATGAATGAGCAAGTCATATTGACCATAAGAGCATGGTTTTCAGAAACAGGCTTGTGCTATAATATATATTAAGTGATGGTAAAACAACATCCAATAGCTTCTTGTATTTTGAAATGGTTATGTACAATAAAAATAATAATTCATCTTGTAAACTTCAAGTACACCTTTCATCTGATCATCTCAAAGTATTTTAGAAACACTAATTAAACTCCACAACACCCCTGTACCATGCATATTATTATTTCCATTTCGCAAGTGAAGAAACTGAGGTTCAACAAGGTTATGTGACTAGTGCAGGACCCAAAATGAGTCAGTGTCAGGAAGGGGATTTAGTGTTTCCAATGCCCAGTCAATGAGCTAATTATTGCTCTGATTTCAAAGATGGAAGGTATGACTGACTCCCAGGATTCAGGAGTGGCATTTCAGTGCTTAGGTTACCTGGTGCCTTCATTCTCCCATTGATTTCTGTTCTTAACTTTTGGAAGGTTTTCTGGCTTCTCAAACTCATGCATCAGTGAATAAATTAGAACTTGGCATAGGCTATAAAGCTCAAATTAGTTAATGCTATAATATCTTTAGCCTAGCACAAATATGTAGTGGGAACGAATGTTGAAAGTTAGTACTAACCTGATGGGGTGAATTACCTGTTGATTTTCTTATCCTGCTGTGCCCCATGCAATGCTGTAGCAGAAAAGTTTAGTACACTAAGTAGCATTTTGTCACTAGAGAAAGAATAGTCTGTAGTGTTGATTTAATTTGCTTTAAATAATAAGAATTAGAAATTGGCTACCTAGCATTAATAACCTATATCCTATGAACTGGCTCAGAGAGTTGGGGTAGACTGCAGTCCGTAACCTTAGCTAGGTCACACCTGTTTCTCAGTTTGGGTGGGTCAGTCTCACTTCAGAACTGCCTCTCCAGGTTACTTTGGGGTTGTTTTGAAGATTCTAACTCAAATGACTTTTTCTTCAAAGTGTAGCAACATTTTTCTTCTCACGAATAAGTTCCCAAAACTTTTGTCTAATTTATGGAATCATTTAGTAAAATCCTTATTAGGAGTGAACAGTTTCAGCCCAGACACTTGAATTTATCCCTGTGGTCAGATCGGCACCATAAGTATGGAAAATCCTGGTGATTTCTGTAGGCAAGCGAGGCAAAATAGCTCACTACTTCAGAATCCTAGTTTGGATTTAATCCCGGCTAGGTTTCTCACTAGTTGTAGGACCTTGGGCAGATTACTAAGTCTCTTTGAGCTTGTTTTATCATTTGTAAAATGGAAATACTATTTCTATATCCTGGGTTTATTGTGCAGAAAAATTGAGATAGTGTAGGAAAAACCTGAACATGATACCTGGCATATGATAGGCAATCAGTAAATGGTGTTAATATTAATATTAGTACTAGTCTTTTAATTACTCCCTGAATTTACAAGGAAATGATCCTAACAAAGGCTGATGTTAAATATGGAGATTTGGAAAGAATAAAAAGACAGAGTATGTCCAAAATAAAATAGGTGCTAAGCTGAACCCTCTGGCATTTTTGTCTGGAGAAACAAGGTGAAAAGGTGTTGAGTGTGTGACCAGATGGCTCTTAGGGGCTGAAGCAGGAACCGATGGCACATTAATTACAGGAGAAAGCAGGGTATATAAATTGGCACAGAATATTATCATGCTCTTTCTCTCACAAAAATGTTATTGTTACTTTGGGGTATTACAATGGAAAATTGTTCTCAGTAAGTCCAGCTTTTCCTTTGATGTTTCCTAGGGAATTGCCCTTGGCTTGCACTTGGCTCAAGCATTTAACGTTATTTTCAAAGAAGTTTTGAAAACGTTTGTGAAAATAATAAGACCAAAGTTAAAGCTAATGTAAAATAAAGAATCATTCCAGCTGGGGCTGGGAGTGAAATACAAATAGCTTTTCGCTTAATGAAAGAAAAAAGAGTGATTCATTAAATATATATTTGCCATTTAGATATAAAAGTACTTGGGACAGAGAGGGGAAGATGCTTTCCTTTTGGTCTAAGGACAGCAGATAGTTAGGAGACATGAAGCCATTTTCTCTTTTCCTAACCTTGCAGGAAGATCCATACAGTCTGAATTAAGTCCATGAGACAGAAAGTCTCATTGAAATTTATAATCCAGGATTCCAGAATAATGCATGAAAATGAAATTTGTGATAGTTACAAGCACTAGAATACTAATTTATCAATCCATACAGAGTCTGCAGCTCACATCAAAATCTTTACTTATTTTCAGATGATTATCCCACCTGATTTATCAGTCTGTCTCTTCACTATTTACGTGCTTACTGCACTTCAGTACCTGCCTTTAGATGGGTCATTGGAGAATTTTAATTCTTCTCTCACTAATTCTGTAGATTACTTATTTCAGGGTTACCTCTTCATTGGTTTTCCTATTTCTAGTTTCTTCCTTATTCATTCTATTCATCACAATTGCTGCCCAAAATGATCAAAGATGAAAATCCCAGAATATGATGATATCATTGCTCAAATTAAAAGCCTTCAGAATCTCCTTAGATCCGCAAAGGAAAAAAAAAAGTTTGAACTTATTACCATGGCATTCATATCCCTTCAAAATAAGCACCCAACCTAGTTTTCAGATTTGATCACAGATTATCCCCCCACCTAAAAACACTTTCTACTTCATGCCATTCAAGCAGTCAACATTAGTATTGATGTGGCAAAACCAAACCAGTCTGAGAGGTGATGAAAGAGAAAAGTCTGTGTGGCACACCAGGTTCTAGAACATAACAAGAAAAGAGACTGAGGACAAAAATCAAACCCAGAGCCCACATGGCTTGATGAAGACACTAGGCCAAAAGATGAGGAAGAATACATGGCAGGTTAAGAGTTTGCATGGACTTATGATTATTGTTATTATTGTTACTGCCACAATTCTAATTTATTTTTTATTCTCTTAGCTGGTCTCAGTAGAATACAAGCCTGAAAGCAACTTTACGCTTTCTTACCCACTCCTTAATGTACACTGTGTAAAGCCCTTGTACCCCATGCCTGGATGAAATAGCTTTCCCAGTCACTCTTAAATAATAAAAAGACTCCAGTTAGTTTCAAGAATTAAAGAGTTCAGTCCAGTTTTAAAGGAGGTCTTGGCCATGGAGGTATCAGAAAGGGCAGCTAGCAAGTAGAGAGAAGGTAAGCGAGGCTAGTCTAGTCGTCACCTGTGTTTCTACCCTCTGGATGAGGGACTCATGACTGTTGAATTTTTCTTTGGGGGATACACTTGTGGGATTCTTGGAGTTCCTTTGCTCATGATCTCAGGCTGCAGTAAATTTTATGAGTAATAATTATCAGTTGCTGGTCACTTTCAATTGTCTACCGCATCCCTTGGGCTTCTCAAGGGCCACTTCACTACAGGGAGCACAATGTCCTCTTGGAGAGGGTCTGTTTTGAATTGAGTCAGAATGTTTTTTTTTCCCCCCATGGGATTCATGTCTAGAAACAGGGAAGTAAACCCCTTTGCCAAGTCATGGATGAAGAAACACTGCCATCCCACACATGTTAGGAAAGAGCAAAGTCTTTCTTCCCTCTTTTTCACTGTCCAGTCTTTCACCTTTCAATGTTTTCTAAATCCCAAACATCAGTCCCTATGTCCCCCAGAATCCTGGAGATGAATGTCAAGCTCTCCCTTTAGTCACTTTTCAACCTGTTAAGCTAAGTTTGAAGTGAGGCTGCAGCTCTTCCCTACATTCATCCAAGGAGAAGTAAAATACTCAGCATCTTTTTCCAAAGAAATTTTCTCTTTTGATTTTTTTCAACCTCAATCTTTTATATAGCTGGAGGAAGTGATCACCTGGTCCTGGTAGCACTGGCTTGCAGCCAGTTCTCTTCTAATCTTTTTGAGATAGTTTAGCACCCTACTTTAGACTTTACAGATAATGTGGTATCTGCTATTTTGTTCTTGGCCTTTGCATCTCTGCCAAAATTCCAGGGCAACAGAAAGAGTTACATTCAACATTCAACGTCCCATGACTCTCTGATGGTAGCTGTGGCAGTTTTTTTCTTTTTTTTCTTATTGAAGTATAGTTGATTCACAATGTTTCAGGTGTACAGCACAGTGCTTCAGTTATATATATATATATATATATATATATATATATATATATATGTATATATATATATATATTCTTTTTCAGATTCTTTTCCATTATGTTATTAAAAGATATTGAATATAGTTCCCTGTGCTATACAGTAGGTCCTTGTTATTGATATTTATCTATTTTATATATAGTAGTGTGTATCTGTTAATCCCAAACTCCTAATTTATCTCTCCTTCCACACCACCCCCCCTTCCCCTTTGGTAACCATAAGTTTGTTTTCTATGTCTGTGATTCTGTTTCTGTTTGGGATATAGATTCATTTGTATTATATTTTAGATTCTACGTATAAGTGATATCAATGATACTTGTCTTTCTCTGTCTGAATTACTTCACTCAGTATGATAATCTCTAGATCCATTCATGTTGTTGCAACTGGCATTATTTTATTCTTTTTTATGGTCATTTGGCTGTGGCACTTCTTTTGAAGTCCCATGTTTTGGCTCCCTCTGATGGGCCCAGACCTCCACGGCTGGCCCATGCTAAATACGGTCAGGGCTTTGCTAGTTGCTTAGATAGTTCTTTCTGCCTGGGATGCCCTTCCCCACCTTGCAAAGGTCTCCATCCTCTAAGATTCTGCTCAAATACCGTCTCTTTTGTACAACATTTCTGAGCTCCCTTGGTCAGAAGCAATACTAATCCAAGCTGTGTTTACCTACTATTTAAGGATCACATAATGAAAATTCTAGGCTTTAGAGTAAGACAGACCTGGGTTTAAATTTGAGCTCAGCATCTTACTAGCTCTGTGTGACCTCAGACAAGTCCCTTCATCTCTCTGAGTGCATCTGAACACACAAAGGGAAAGTAACCTCTTATTATTTGTGGTTGTATAAATAATCATTTATATAAAGCACAGTGTACAACATCTCAATATGGTCAGTACTCAATATGATAGGTAAGTACGTAATGTAACAGTTAGCCTGTTAATACTATGAATAGTAAGTACTGCTCCTATGACCACTTGTAGTACTGGTACTTCTGCTATCACGTCAGAAGTAAAATAATCTGAACACAGCAAAATGGAAGACTATTGCTACACATCTAATTTGACTTTTTTTTTTTTTTTTTTGCGGTACGCGGGCCTCTCACTGTTGCAGCCTCTCCCGTTGCGGAGCACAGGCTCCAGACGTGCAGGCTCAGCGGCCATGGCTCACGGGCCCAGCCACTCCGTGGCATGTGGGATCTTCCCGGACCAGGGCACGAACCCGCGTCCCCGGCATCGGCAGGCGGACTCTCAACCACTGCGCCACCAGGGAAGCCCTATTTTGACTTTTTATTCACTGCCATCTGCCAGCCACTAGACCAGGTTCTCTATATATGCTGCACAATTTAATTCTCCCAACCTCCCTATGAGGTAAGTGTAATAATTCCTTTTTGATGGTTGAGGAAACTGAGGTTCAAAGAGAAGAAATAACTTGCCCAGGTTCCCACAGCTAACAAGGGACAGAGCCGAAATGGAAAACCTAGGTCTGCCTCACATCAAAGCTTGTGAGAGTAACAACCACGTTGCACCGTGGAGTCCTAAGGCTCTTCTTGTGTATTTGCTCAATGCCCAGGTTATACAAAGCAGCATCACCTACTTTAGTGCTTTCTGGGCCTGTTAATTCCAGCACAGCTCTACCTCTAATGTGATTTCAATTCTGCAAAAATTTCCTGGTATAAAATAACACCTAGAGGGGTGGGATAGGGCGGGTGGGAGGGAGGCTCAAGAGGGAGGCGATATGGGGATATATGTATACATATGGCTGATTCACTTTGTTGTACAACAGAAACTAACACAGTAATGTAAAGCAGTTATACTCCAATAAAGACCTATAAAAAAAATAACACTCAAAATTCCCATGAGTGTATGGTGGGAGAATCTTTGTAAGCCTTCCTGATTTTAGGCTGTGAGTTCCTTAAAAGAGCACCTTCCTCCATCTCTCCTCTTCCCAGAAGCCTTTACAGTGGCTACCTGGGTCTCCCTATCAGATGGACTCTTCCCTACAGTACCTGGAACTTTAAATGAACAGCCTGAGCTCATCCAGGCTGTGCTGTTAAATTGTGTCATGCTTGCTTAATATGGATGGCACAACCTCCCAGGAAACTGGAAGTGCCAAGTGTTATTAATTTTCCCTCAGTGTTCCAGTTTTGTCACTGGCATAGCTTTCCTTTCCAACTGTGAAAGATACTGCATTTTCAAGTGCAAAGACTAAGCGAGAACGTGTGAGGGTGGAGGCATCAAACGCCCCATCTCCCCCCTTCTTGACCTGTACGGTCTTGCTATCTGATTACCTCCAGAGCCATCGCAAACTCCTTGGTGCTCCATGTGATCTGGCAGATGGGAGACCCTGCTGTTAATCTGAGCCCCCTATTTCTCCACGAACATGCGAGTTGCATTTTCATGTTGTTTTTTTTTCCCTTAACGAGGATGTTGCTTGCTGACAGCTTGAAGCGGCCCTCAAATTCCCAAAGATTGCAGTTCAGTTTAATTTCAGGTAGATCAAAATATTTGGCAAGGACACTTTCCCTCTCCATATGTAGATCAACTTAGGGACTCAGAGAAATGACAAATGGTTCAGCTGAGTTCTCAACAAAATGTTTGTTAAGATTTATTGGTAGATTTGAAATAAATGCAGGGACTGGCTTTTTGGTGGGTAACCCTGAGATGTACCAACTTAAAAGCTACAAATGCTGTATGGTTCCTGCTAAACATTTTGGTATAGAATACTCCCATTACTAAGGAGCCTATTAGTATTTTATTTTTCTCCTCAACTTGGGGTAGGGGTAGATATGGGGAATAATTAAAAACCTTGAAGAAACTCAACGTAGAAATACCTGTAATTGAAGAGAAGATAGTATTATAAAGAATAATTGGATACATATATATGTGTGTGTGTATGCCAGTTGTATTATATATTTTATACATTTATATCATATATATCAATTGCTCTCTATGTGATATATACTACTGATTTTCTACATAGTATCAAGCTATTTTCCCTTCTCTCTGTCTCTATAGTAACAGTTCCGGTTATATATATAAAACTGGATATATATATATATAATTGGAGATGTATATATATGAAATTGTATATGTATATTTTTGATACTCTGTGTAGAAGACTTTATTCCTTTTGCCTATGAAGTTTCTTATCCATTCTTTAAGAAAGACATGGGTGGAAGAGCACATCTTCTGTACACCTTCTCCATGCTCCCAAGCAGTCCTCCTTACTTCCTGTTTTCTGTTCCCCTGGCACTTTGCACAAGCAAAAGGCTTCTTCAGCTTGTTACACAGTAATTCTCTACTTACTGTTCTGTGTACTCACCTGACCCGTGTCTCCTTAAGGGCAGGGACTGTGTTTACACTTGGACTTCCCAACACGTGGTAGGTGTTCAATAACTATTATATTAACGTGTCCCTTCGTAGAGTAATTTGAATTTTAACAGTGATACCGTTATAAACATTAAGTTGCAATTATTTATAGTATCATTACAGTTTGGTGTATCTCAGTTCCAAAAATGTTTGGCTTCAAAGAGGAATACAATTTCAACATAAAATGTGTTTGGTCAGTCCATTCATTTACTACTGATATTGAAGAGTGAATATAATCATAAATCTGTGAAACATCTTTGGCTATTCTGTGTCTCCTTTTTTATCTTGGAAATTTGGAAAAGTAAAAATAATCATACACATTCCTCAAAATTGTGGTGGTGAGTATAATTTTATGAAATTCTTTGACTTCGCATCCTGCACTGAGTTTCTTCCATCTCAGATCAGTCTCATGCCTGTCACGGAGTTAAAGGTCTAGTGGGTGGGTCCCACATGTGCTAATGCAATGTCATTAACTGTGATGAAGGCAGAGGCTATATTGCTTAGTTCAAGGAGATTAAGCAATATCTCTTTATTCTAGAGAAATAGACTTTGCATGGTGTAACTCCACATATCCTTCCAAGAATTCTGCAAACTTACTTCCTGAGGATTGGAACAGACCTACATCACTCAGTCTTCCCTTCAGTTAGTTCAGTCTGTTGTCAGTGCTGTTTAGTTTGCCTTTTCAGATTCCAAATCTTTGGCTTCCCTGCCAACTGTACATACAGATACGCATACATACACATACGCAGATTACATACTTACAAACACACATATGCACATACATAAACAAACATGTATACACTCAAATACACTTACCACCACTTATACATACATATATACACAAATAAGCATGGGTACCCATATGTAGATATGTAATTACTCAAACACATGATATATGCAAATGCATACACACAGACGTGAATACACATGAACACACACACACACGTAAGCACATGTACACGTGCACACGTGCCTACCTACCCATACGAATCACCTTAGATGCTTTGCCTCATTACTTAAATTTTTTTCCTACTCTTCTCTTAACATCCCTAAGAAATTCTGGGATATGGGGAAGGAACAGAGTGCTGTTATTTATTCTCTCCCTTACAAATCTAAGAAAGGTTTGCTGGCATTTCCACACCCACCTGGGTTTAGTTACCTGCAATCTCCAGGCTAGTGGCTGTCAGGAAAGGCCTTCCTCTCCAGCACTGTGTGGTCAGTCCTAACGTGTCTCCTCGTGGCTTTGCTAGGCTGGCATTCATATCGGCTAAGACCTAGGCTCATTCATTTGCAGCTCTTAAAATGAAGCCACTGGGGACCAGGGGTCTCAGTGAACACTAGGCAACCCTGAGGCCCAAACGCATTACCTGTCACTGGCAGGATGTGGGCTTTTATTTGTCCCTAGTCTTCCTGCCCAAATAGGTGGAATGGGCTTAGACTGCAATTTTAGTGACATATATATCACTTAATATAAATACCACGTTTCTTCACAGCAAAGGCTGTTAACTGTTAGAATTGTTTCCCAAGAGAGTTGCTGAATCTGTATAAAAGTACTTGAAAGTCGGGGCATTTTCTATTTATCTGGGAGAGTATCTAAGTGGGTGAATTATTCAGACAGCCTTTTAATGTCCTAAGCACGAACATTATCTGAAGCTTCCTGGGAAGTCCTTCTTTAGCACTTGGCAAAATATTTTATGATTTCAAACAGCAAACCAATAGACATAAAAACCTAGACTTAAGGTGGTTTTCATCTCGTGCTCTTCAGTTACACATTTTATGTCAGTGGCAGAACTGCTTAGCCCCTGTTGCACCTCAATGTTATTTCAAGAGCGAGGTGTACAGTGACTTAACAGCAAGGAACCATTTGAAACCTAAAGTCTAGTGACAGTTGTCGTATTGATGTCTTTGGCAAGTCCCTCTCTCTCTCTTTATGCTCTTTATTTTTGTTTCTCAACAGGCAGACCTAACGTCTTAAAGGTATTCTTTGAAAAATTCATTAAGCCCTGTTCATATAGAGCTCCAAAGATTGTTCTGCCTTGTGGGAATAAAGTTACAGAATGCCTTTGAAACCACTAGCTGTAACTCTATCGCTGAAAAATGATTCACTGTTTATTGTTCACTGCTTAGTATTGTGATCACTCAGTATTGTTTTAAAAATATAATTTGGGAATTCCTGAGAATTTCTGGGGATTTGAATTTCTCATTGCTGAATCTTGAAGCCTAGTATGTGTCAGGAATTTGCAAACACCAGATCTTGTCATATGCTTTTTCCTCTGCCTGAAACACTCTTCCCCATCACTGTTTCTGGCTAATTCTGATTCATCCTTTCTGTCTTAGTATAAAGGTCACTTCATCTGGGGAGCCTTGCCAGATCCTGGGACTATACCACTCCCCTCACTGGTCTTCTAAATTGTGTATCTTAACTCACTTCACCCTTTTGGTAATTGGTTGAATAATTGTTTAATTGCTTTCCCCTACTCCAGTCCCTGTGCAATGAGCTCTGTGAGGGGAGACCCTAGGAGTGGCCAGCAGTCTTGTCCATCACTATATATCCTCACTGTCTGGAGAGCGACTGACCTGTATGTACCTGGCCCTTAAGTGGTGGATGAATGAATGAGTGAATGAATGAATTTACTGAGCATGCACTGTTTGCCAGGCACCAAGCAAGGTGCTAGGGGAAGAAATGATAAATGAGAGTTGAGGAGCTTGCCTTCTAGTGTAGAACACAGAGGAACTGAGCATTAAGGTGTGCCAGTCGCCACATGCAGGTATGTACCGAGGCCTGAAGCGGGCCAGGCTTGCGCATCCCCCTAGACATTAGGACACATTTCAGGAAGCTGGGTGAATAACTTTCTAAAGTTCAAACTTTGAAAGGCTTTGTAGTATTGAGGTAAACTTAGGCATTTAAAAATATATGCATTAAGCAAATGTTTATCATGCACTTGTTGCACAGGAAATAATTCCTAGGTGCTAGAAAAATCACTTTTATGTTCCTTGCCATTTAAGGAAGGACTTAAATGTGAAAAACATGCATTTGTTTTCTTCAAAAATTAGTGTCCAAGCTAGGCCTAAGTATGATTTAGTAGAATTAAGAAAAAGTGTTCTAATAAATAACTGTGCCTCTCTGTTTAAACTATAGCAATTTTCCTTGAAAAACCTTTGGCTTTTTCTTTTTGTTTTTCCAAATAAACGAAAGCTGCTATAAAGAAATCCATTGATAGGAAAATGGCTGATAATTAATATCAAAGTTCTGTCACTCTGGGATCCTGTTATCCACCAGAAGCCCTCGAAAGACGTGAGCTGGTAACATAGATGGTGAAATGTATGCTTTCAAAGGTAAAAGTGACATTATGTTTTTGAGGCTTGTCTGAAAGAAGAGGCCTCCCTGAGAACATGAACACACACTTAGAGTTTTCTCATTCTCGGCAGGCAGTCTGGTCTGTGGTCTTGCTCCATCCTTGCCAGGAGCTCCATCCTTCTAACTGCAGCAGCCCACTGCATATCTTCCCTCCTCCAAGAGGGACCCGATATGTCACGAATATATCCCACCCTCCTTACCCTGGGGCTTGCAGTGGCCATTCCTGAGAAGCAGGTGTGGACTGGAAAGAAGCCGTGGGGCTCCCTCTGGCCACATGTGGCATCTGTGAGAATGAATCCAGCCAGACAGAATAACTGAGTTCTCTGAGAGAGCCTGAGTCTGCTTTGAAGAGAGGAATTGCACAAAGGAAGTTTCTGCAAAGAACACACTTCTCATGCACCCTCTCATTTGTCCTGGAAGTGTCAGCCTCTGTCTTCAAACCTCCAGGCTCAGAACCTGGGAAGATCGCTGCCTGACTACTGCAACCTGTAGGACAACAAAGATATAATTCAGCCTCTGTGCCTGCTTCTCTGGACTTTGAGAAGGAAAGATGACAAGTCCCTCTGCATTCCATCTACTTGCTCAGCCAGCATCTCTTAGTACTTGCTTTGGGCTGGGCACCGTGTGAGGTACACACCTATTAAAAGCGAAACAACTGCCTGCCCTGATAAGCTTATACCCCAGTAAGGGAGAGACACAATATCAAGGTAACTAGCAAACTTCTCACGTTAGGTAGTGATGAGAGCTAAGGAGAAAGCAATAAAGCATGTGGGAGATTATGAAATGTTCGGGTCAGGGAGAGTGAAGCAGCGTGATGTGTGAGTGCGTGCAATTTTAGATAGGGTTCCCCAGGAAGGGACCTCTGGGAAGAGAGGGGTTAGCCAAGTGCATATTTGGGTGAAGATGTGATGTATGAGGAAGCTCTAAGAACAGTGAGGAAGCTGATGTGGCTAAAGCAGATCAAGTGTGGAGAAGAGTAGAGGAGAGGAGGCAGAGGGGAGCCAGTTCCTGTGAGGCCCTGAAGGTCCTGGCCAGGCCAAGTCTTCTGGTCTGAGAGCTGTAAAGCCTTTGCTTCATTCCCAGCACATGGGCTCTGACCCAGAGTTATCTGTGGAAGCATCTTCCTTAGAAGGGCAAGTCTGCCTTCAAACAGCACCAGGATATATTTGTAATTATTTTCATGTTTTTTGTTTTTTTTTAATTAATTTATTTATTTAATTTACTTTTGGCTGTGTTGGGTCTCCGCCTCTGTGAGAGGGCTTTCTCTAGTTGCGGTGAGCGGGGATCACTCTTCATCGCGGTACGCGGGCCTCTCACTATCGCGGCCTCTCTTGTTGCGGAGCACAGGCTCCAGACGCGCAGGCTCAGTAGTTGTGGTGCACGGGCTTAGTTGCTCCGTGGCATGTGGGATCTTCCCAGACCAGGGCTCGAACCTGTGTTCCCTGCACTGGCAGGCAGACTCTCAACCACTGCGCCACCAGGGAAGCCCCTATTTTCATGTCTTAACAGGTCTTTATTCATTTTGGAATTGCTGATTACTGGGATTTGGTGGAACCGTCAATAGGTAGACTCCTAAATATTGAGGCAGTTTCCCACAGGTTTCCGGGATATAGCCAGGGAGGTCTTGTATTGAAGCAAACATTTAGGACAGTTGCCTTTTCTTACACATTCCACTCCATGCTTGTCTTTGCTTGGAACTAGGCCTTCTATTCCCTCACTATTCCATACAACTTTATTCCACACTTCCATCCCCAACTGTTCTTCCCTGTTAAGAATACATCTGTCAGATTTAGACTGTCCCCTCCCCCTCCTGAAATGAAGCCTGATGATTATGTTTGTTATTTGGATTACAGAGACTGGATGAAAGCTGCCCTTGCTTCTTAAAAATCCCTTCACCTTTCCTCTTCTGTGAAGTGGGTATAATAATAATCTCCCTCTGAGGGCCTCTGGGATGAACAGATGAGATATGACCATTAAAAGAGTAAGGGCATTTCCTGGAGCTTTTCTTTTTAGTTTCTTTCTCTTTCCATGAAATAGTTTGACTCTAACCCATTTTCCTTTTGTTTCTAGCCTTATGTTCCACCAGTATAAAAACAACATCAATCTAATATAGAAAGCTGGTCAGATTTCTTTGGGGCCTATCTATTATAATGAATGGTATCCTTTTTGAAAACAAATCATGGCGTTACATTCATCTATTAATTATGAATGTAATTCGCAAATATTTGATAAGTGTTACACTGTACCAGGAATCCCAGATAAAGGGCTGCCATTCCCACACATAACAGAGTATATATTCCAGCAGGAGATACAGACATTCAATAAGCAATGGCGAGATTTCTTAGCAGCAGAAGTAAAGTAAAGTAAAGTACAGTATTGTAGAGGTGGCTAAGGGGACAGCTTAAAAGAATCTGAACCTTCTGAGGCTTAGAAACAATCCTTAGAGGTATTTGTTGTTGTTGTTACTATAAAAATCTTCCCATTTCACTAATGTTTCCCTGTACCTATTTTAGCATATTGTTTGATTTCCTATTTTAAGCTTTAAAATATGCTGACTTTGTATGCATCATCATGATATACCTCAACCTTGCCAATGGAGGTGATAAAAACCCACGTCCATACTTTCAGAGGCCCACAGCCATCCACTGTTAGAGGCAGCTGCTTGGAGCAGGTTTTGGATTTGCTGAGCACAGTCGAAACTGGCAAGATCAAACCACCCAGTTTCCAAATTACCCCAGCTTTCCTCACTGTGACTTTACCAGAAATCTGTGTGGCAAAAGTTTCCAGCTTACATCTTGTACTACCGTAAATCACATTCTATTCCCAAGGATGCAAAACAGAAAGATTCCTAAATTGTTCAATGGCACAGAATGTCTTTCCAAACAGCCTGCCTAGGTTTAAAAGCTACCACTGACTGTTTATTAGGAGCACCTTTCTCACTGAAATTAAATTGTTGGTCATACAAACATATAAAAAAATGAAGCCCAATAATGGTTTTCTCTATTCTTGATTATCTCTTCTCTGTGCAAAGAATCATGTAGCTCTCCCCTATGTGAAAAAAGAAGAAAGGAAAAGATCTGAAAATGCTGTGATGCCTGAGAAGGGGACTCACACTTGGACATCTTGTGTGTGAGGAAAGATTCCCATCCTTATGCTGCTGTCATGGAGCTTGGATATTTACAGACCTCCTGCTCTTGACAAGTTTGTGCTAATTTACATAGTCTCACACCACTCCCAATTTATGGCAGAATACATCTCACATTTGTAACATACTCAGGGCTCTTTGGAATTCTAACCTTGCTAGCTAGAAACACAGTTTCTAGGCAGGCAAGAAGGAGAAAGAAGCAAGGACTGGCTACACCTTTTGTTCCCTTTTCAAAGTATGATCCCAGTCAACTCTCGAAATTCTCAAGAATCCTTGAAGTTGGGGACCTGTGGCTGATGGAACTCTAGGCAACCCATGGATTGTTGCCTTTGGAAAGTGGCTGCTGCGATCAGTTCTCCTTGGCCGTGTGCTGGGTCAGAGCCCTCCCAGCCTGCCCTGCCTAATGGAAGCTGTGCTTGCTCCAGGTTTCCACTAGAGACCTCTAGCTGCTCACAGGATGGCTGGGGAGCGTTCTCAGGAACGGGCGTTCCTCCAGAAGCAGCAGAGGTTAAGAGTTTGCCAGTGGCCCCTGGGAAGAGGGGAAGTTCGCCATCAAAGGAAAATCTGTATTATCTCTTTCTTTCCTTCTCATTTTTTTCTTAAACAAATTGAGGCTTATTCAAACAGCTGTGTTGTGACCAAAAAAACAAAAAGAACTGAAGAAGAAAGAATTTCTGTGCCTTAGAGCAATGCCATAGAAATGCCAAAAGAGGGATTTTTTTTTCTCGGTTGAAAAGTCCCTTCTCCAGTTGGAAGCCAGGTTCAAGGCTCAGCCTTTGAGAGCCTCTCCTGTCAGTGTGAGAGAGAAAGAGCTCTGTTCACAGGTAGTGAGCTACTGGAGGTTATTATGAAGCTGAACTAAATGTCTTCCATATCCCCGCATGCCCCAACCTTTTACTGCAACCCCTGGGTAGGCTTCTCCTGGGTTCTTGCCACCTTCAGTGGGAGTCTGTAGCTGTAATCCCATGTAACAGCAACAGATGGGACACATCTGTAAGGAGAGACTAGCAGATGAAGTTTCACCATTTTTCCAAAAAGGCAAAACACATTAACCTCCATTTACCTTTGAATGGTATGTAATAGAAACAGAGGACCAAAGGGGGAAATAATCTCCCTTCACTTAACCTGTGCCCCTGTGAAAAATTGCTGTAGCTTATATTTCAGAATCTGAGTGTAACTAATTTTGCTCTCTACCCATGGTCTTTACCATATAGCAGCATTAGAAAGGGAATCAAAATAGGATTAGGTCAATGGGTCTAGAAAGCCTTGCAAGAGTTGATCAAAACTTCTTCAGAGACTCTCTAACATCTGTTTTTCTCTGAGATAATTGTGGATTCTCTGCATCTATTTTTAGGAAAAAATCTTGCCATTCTCTTAGGTAGACTGTTATTTGTTCACTCATTTATTCACTCATTTATCAAGTGCCTACAATGTGCTAGTCACTGTAATTTACAAGGAGAACATAAATAAAGATGCACAAGAACTTGAATGGGAGTTCCTAACACTGGCTCCACAGATTCCTAAGAACGAATGACTCTTTTAAGATGCCTGTAATCCTCCTAGGGGTTGTGTGTGTGTGTGTGTACACTTTAACTGGTGAGAAAAAGCCAAGATTTTTAAAACAATCCTTAAAGAGGTTGATGTAAAAAAAAATATTTAATAACCATCGCAGAGGCTGACAGTTATGTAAGCAGATAATTAGAAGACTACATTAAAATTGCCATATAGGGCTTCCCTGGTGGCGCAGTGGTTGAGAGTCCGCCTGCCGATGCAGGGGACACGGGTTCGTGCCCCGGTCCGGAAAGATCCCACATGCCGCGGAGCGGCTGGGCTCGTGAGCCATGGCCGCTGAGCCTGCGCGTCCGGAGCCCGTGCTCCGCAACGGGAGAGGCCACAACAGTGAGAGGCCCGCGTACCGCGAAAAAAAAAAAATTGCCATATAATAGAGCTGCTTGCAGTATCATATGAGCTCACGGGTGGAGTTATCACAAGTGTCCCTGACACAGAGGTCAGGGAAGGCTGTAGAGAGAAGGTAGCATTTGTGTTACCTATGGAGGATGGGTAAGAATTTGCCGGGTGGCTGGAAGGGAGAAGAGATGGAAGCCAGTGTGCCCTGAGGGGCAGTTCACCTCCGGAATCTGAGGCCACCCTACAAGCTGGAGCATGATTGGCATTTTTTTCATTGTAGCTTGACAAATGGAGCCTGCTTTGCCATTAGTCAACTATTACAGGAATAGGAATTCCACAGGCATGCCCTGGCTGACCACAGATGGCTGAGAGCACATGTCAGTACGGAAACGCCCCAAGGCTGGTGTGGCATGATCCAAAAGATCTCCAACGCTTGGTGCTGGGCCAGGTTGCAGGGCTGCCTGACCTTAACACAGAGTTGCTGCTCTGCAGCTCTGACCTGCACTGTGGGTGGAGTACCCACTGCGGTGGACAGAGCCCCGCATGGAGGCAGGAGAGCTAGCCCCGATTCTGCACCTGGCCAGCTGCCTGCTCGCTCACTACCGCTGGCCACTCCATCCTCTTCCGCATAGAAGAGTCACCATCCATTGAGAACTTCTAAATTCCAGCTTCTGTGCGAGGTGAATTACCTGCCTTGTTTCACTTAACTCTCCCAACATCCTACAAAGTAAGAGTTAGCTTCCTCATTTTCTAAAGAGGGAAACTGTGGTCAGAAAATGTAATTAACTCCTTTGAGGTCTTGCAGCTAAAAAGGTGGTGATACCAGCATATATATATATATATATATATATATATATATATATATATATATATATATATATATAATCTCCTATTGGTTCTGTTTCTCGGAGGACCTTGACTAATTTAGTCCCTATTTCATTTTATAAAGGGAAGGCAAGGTGGACTTGGCCATAGATCCCAAGAACAGTATAACTGATGTATCTTTGTTTATATTTGAATTTTTGTTTTTCTCAGAAGGGTGTAAGCTGTCCTACACTTTAGGACAGTGTGCAGACGTGACAGCAAACAAACCAGATGTTGATCCATGGAGTGAAGTCTTAGAGATTTTACTGACCCAACAGAGTATATAGAATAGTGCTCAGGGAGCTGTTACTATGTCATCAGCAAGGGATTAAATCCTCCCTAGGTATGCAGTGACAAAGCAAAGAAGAATTGAACCACACCTTAGAGGATGAATTTGGGCTCCTGGAAACATTCTCAAGATTTTAGCCAGTTCTCTGTTTGTAATCAGAGCCATTAGAAACACATTTGGAAAAAGTCCTTAACCCTGATGATTCCTTCTTCTTGGCGGAACATATCAGCAAGATTGGGTAAAGTTAGGAAAGAAAGCAAGGGGCTTGGTTAAAATCAGGGAGGATCAAATTATACTTATTAATATGATATCAAATACTGGTTTGGCTTTTTTGTATATGATGAGGTTAAGTTTATTTAAATTATGCATGCATTTATTTATATGAAAAATGTATGTAAAGGTACTAAATCTATTAGAGAATGAAACCAAACAATGTCCCTTAATGCTTATTTATATAACCAGTGGAGAAATTTTCTCTGGTATCCTTGAATTTACACTATGCCCACACTGCTATCTTGGAAGCTGTAATGAAATCTGGCATATAGATTCTAGCTGTGTTTATGCAGAATAACTTGAATAGGATTTAATGTCTAAAAAGAGAGTGGGTGTGGAATACTTAAAACACAGAACCAAAGGCCTATTTCCAATAACTTTCAACTCTATTAGGATAATAAGATAGGTTATTTAAATCCATCTTTTATTTCATAGAATATTCTGCCATTGATCTAAAATCAAAATACTCTTTCCATTGGTATGACATCAAAATAAAGTCAAAGATGGAGTATGTTTTAATGATTAATGGAAATTTTTAAAATAACTGCTAATTAGAATAAATGATACAATAACTTTCTTTTAAGGATGAGAGAAAACTTTTGGAGGTGATGGATATATTTATGGCATACATTGTGGTAACGGTTTCACAGGTGTATGCTTATTTCTAAACTCATGAAATTATATACATTTAATATGTGCAGCTTTTTGTATATCAAGCATACCTCAATAAGGTGGTTTTAAAAAAAGAACTTTCTTTTATAACTTAAAATTAACTTTTTTCTGATTATAAAATTAGTAAAGGTTCATTTCAAAGAATTTGGAAAATACAGCAATTTACATAAATATTTTGTCTTAGAGTATTGCTTGTGCTTGTATATTGCATCAAAACTGAAAGGATATCGTATAAATAATTGTTTCCTAATTAAGTAATTTTTAATAAAATTATACTTATGATAAATAACACTCAATTCTATTAAAAGATTAAAAGTAAAATTCCTCTCTCACTCCAACCTCTATTTTCTTGAGGTAGTTGCTGTTGAGTATTTCTTGTATGTTTGTCCCAGATTGACCAAGAAATATTACAACTGTATCATCCCACAGAAAACTTTTTCATCATATGCTTGCAGTCATGCTGTCTCATGGAGAATCTTAAAAATCAAAGAGATAAGTGGGCTATATAACATATAATCATGTGCAATGAAGTTCCCCCTTTTTGTAAGACTATCCAAATATGTAATTTTACCTTAAGGTATTAAATCAGTGGTAACAATCTAACACATTTCCAAGTCCATGCACCAAGTCTGTTTCTATTAATACATTCCTGGCAACTCTCCACCTACCAAGTTGAACTAGTCACCTCAAAAGCCACCCTCTTCCATATAGCATTGCTCCCTTAGCTTCTTGACCACTCCTACCACTGAAGAGGTAAGGCACCTTCGTAGAGAGGCCATGGTCACTTTGCCTTGGGCTCTCACAGGCTCCAGCCTCTTCTGTTCTCTGTATCTGTGCATTGAGATGCAATGTCTGACTCTACTCATCTTGCCAGTCTTTAAAAATCTCTTCCATGAATATGTTGATCATCACTAATATTAAGTTCCTTAATATTCCATGTTCCAAGTGATAGAAACTTTCTTCTCCTTAAATTCTTCTTTTCAATTCCTTGCTATAGTCTTAAATACTTAACATCAGAAGAGAGATAACTGCTCATTCTATCCTAGTATCTTTGCTTTGGTTGGAGTAACTGTCAGGCACTTCCAAAGAACAACATTCCCTATATATGCTGCAATTTTATAGCTGGGAATTCCTCTATGTATTCAGCTTCCTAATAAGAACACTCAGATTCTTCTTACCATTAAATCTTAGTGCAAGTTCATTCAAAGAAAGTTTTGGCTAATTAAAAAAATTATGTCCTTTAATTTAACTCTATACTACCTATCCATCTATGATGTGGTTGATCATGAACACTTTCCACTGGTATGTATTTTCAACTAGCAACATGCCTATTTTGAGAAGCTGTGTTCCAGTGTTTTGAAGTGGCCTGGATTGTGCCAGAAAGATTCTTAGTAAATGCTTGTGATAATACATTGAAACCTTAAGTGAAATGCTACTATGTATAGGAACTGCTGTATTACCAACTTCCTTTGGTGGATGGGAATGGTACTTTATATCACCTGCCCACTCTCATGGATAATTCTTCTGGAAATGCCTAAAATTCCTGAATTTATTCCATCATCTCCATTATATCCCCACGTTCCACCTCTTACCTCTTTTTGTGGTATATATCATATGGGCTACAGATTCTTTATGTAATTTCGTAGCTTTTTGAATCTCAGTTACTCCAGTCAAGCCTCTCAGCTGATGAAAATGTGTAAGCAGGAGACCTAATGCTCTCTGGTCCAGGATGGTATGCAAGAATAACCTAGTTCTGCAGCTTAAATTTTCCAAAACATACAGAAAATAAAGAATGACTCCAGGAGTAGTGAGAGTCGCACAACTTTTAACATGATCCAAAGTGACTATAATAATTGTGTCCCAGACTACAGGAGCCTTCTACTTATTATTAATTCTGTGAGTATATTTTTAAAAATAATAACTTCAATTAATACATTAAAAATAATAAAATTAAATCACTCAAAGTCAATCCAAGGCTGATAAACTTCATATGAATTTCAATATATCAATCATGTTTTATGGTTCTGGGAGAAGATAACATAAAAAGTCACACTGGGCCACATTATTTTTTTAAGTTTTCCAAAAGATAAAGCTTGAACTAGATCTGGACTGAGTTCGTGATAAGTAAAAATGGAAACAACCCATGGATTTCCCCTGATGTATTTAGTCATTTAAAAATAGGTGGCCATTCATTTTGAAAATATTACCCTAATGGGAGCTCTGTCCCCTTCCAAATTCGATGGCATCTTGTCCCCTCTCAACTTCATCCAAGTCTAAGTTTTTTCTGCACTCTTTCTTCTTCTCTACCTATCACAAGAATCCAGCCCCAGAGGAAAATATCCTCAAATCTAATCTATCCCACTGAGAACTTGCCTTAGAAGCTGCAATAAAAAAACAAAGCCATAATGTAGAGAATGTATATGAAATTATCTCTATTCACCAACTTGTTTGTTTCAGGTTTACATGTTAGAGCAAAGCATACTTTACCAGCATACAACCTTGAACTAGTGAAATTTGTTTCCATTATGGGACCTTTTGTCCCTGTTTCCCCCTTGTTAACCTTCTGCTTCTTAATGCTTCCTGCTCTCCTCTCAAATTGGCAAATTTAATTGAAAACTGCTCTGATGGAAGAATCTGCCATGTACAGTATCACCTCTGCATAAGAGAATGGCAACAGTTTAAAAGTATCAGCTATTCCACAGGCATTTGTGCTTAATAACCCAGTGCCCCTTCAGAGTTTGCAAATTGTTTTCCATGCATGGATTTTGAGAAATTCTCACAGCCCTTTGAAGTAGGTACTCACAATCTCATTATGCAGATGAGTTCACCATAGCATAAACAATTCAGTGCACTGTCCCCAGTCACAGAGCTAATAGGTGACAGAACCTGGGTTTGAGTATATTTTTTTATTTAATTAATTTCTATTGGAGTATAGTTGATTTACAATGTTGTGTTAGTTTCTGCTGTACAGCAAAGTGAATCAGTTATACATATAGATATATCCACTCTTTTTTAGATTCTGTTCCCATATAGGTCATTACAGAATATTGAGTAGAGTTCCCTGTGCTATACAGTAGGTTCTTGGGTTTCAGTATATTTCTTAAGTTGCCTTTGACAGTGCTTAAAGCCTTTGTCTAAGTAGAACGGTTCTGATATGAGAGAATTTCAGGCAGATCAGATTTGGTGAAAAGGGAAAGGCAAACCTTTCTGGAATCTGTCAGACTTGGATACATTGTGTTTAACTTGATTGTTATAAATGTTATAAATTGTTATAAATGTATCTTTACAAATATCCAAATATAATTATCTGATACTAAGGTAACGAACAAAGGATTCAGATACTCCATTCGATGGATAAAATCAAATTTTATCCACCACACTCTGTGAGGTGTCTGCCTGAAAGGACTCTTTTTTTTGTTTTGTTTTGTTTTTGTTTGTTTGTTTGTTTTTTGCGGTACGCGGGCCTCTCACTGCTGTGGCCTCTCCCGTTGCGGGGCACAGGCTCCCAACGCGCAGGCTCAGCGGCCATGGCTCACGGGCCCAGCCGCTCCGCGGCACGTGGGATCTTCCCAGACCAGGGCATGAACCCGTGTCCCCTGCATCAGCAGGCGGACTCTCAACCACTGCGCCACCAGGGAGGCCCAAAAGAACTATTTTAAGTCTGAGCTTTTAGCTAGCAAGTCATATTGAAACCTACTGTGTTTCTTAATGTACAAAAAGTCTCTCTCCTAGCTGTGTTTTTTCTCCCTCTCCCTTTTTCAGCGTTGCTTTTTGTCTCCATATCTACCTTTATTTTATTTGCGTAAACTCCTCATGCTTAGCTTAAGAAAATGATGAACAACTCTTTAGCTTGTTTATTTCACTCTGCTGCTGCCCAGCAGTTGCTACAGAAAAAATTCAGGGAAAATGTACTTTTCAGCAGATGTAGTATGGGCTGAATGTTTGTGTTCCTCCGAAGTTCCTTCATGTTGAAGCCCTAAACCCCCATGTGATGATATTTGGAGGTGGGGCCTTTGGGAAGTAATTAGGTTTAAATGTATCATGAGGGAGGGCTCTGGCTTCAAGAAGGAATTAGTGTTCGCTTAAGAAGAATAGTGACCAGAGCTCACTCGCTTTCTGCCATGTGAGGACACAGTGAGAAAGTGGCCCTCTGTAAGTCACCAAGTTCTTGACCCTCACCAAAAACCACATTTGCCAGCACCTTGATCTTGGACCTCCGTGAGAAATAAATGTCTGTTGTTTAACCCACTCAATCTACAGTGTGCTGTGATAGCAGCCCAAGGCAACTAACACGGTGTGGTTTGTAGTTTGGTCTGTGAGGTTGTGCCACATCCCTAGTACCTTTCAGAAACTCCTGTTCTAAGTGACGCTTTCTGTCCGCACATCCTTACAGTCTTAACTCACCTTGGCTAAGTTTACAGCAGCACTTTGAACATTGTAGTACAAATTCATGTACTAAGATGCTATTTATTAAATTATTATTCCAATAATAATTAATAATATTATTAAGGAAATATGAAGTAATTCCTATGTTTCCTGATGCATGGTAACTCTACCAAATACTCTCTCTATATATCATTTCATTTAAATGCCTTTGATAATTCTAAGGGGTCAGTACTATTAATATCTTGATTTTATAGATGATAAATCAGATTTGGAAAGAAGTTTTTTACCTATTTCATGTATAATCAGCGGATGCAGGATCTGAACCCCAATAGTCAGACTCCACCGTGCAGTTTGTTATAATTCACTTATGGATAACCATTGGCATGGAACACAGCAACTTACACATAGAAAATAACTTATCCTCAAGAATTAATTTATTACCATAAAAGATCCTAGCATCCAGCCTGAACTGTTCAATATTTCTTTAAGTCTGTGTCACTTTAAAATCCTATATTGTAATTACATTTTCTACTAAGTTGTCCCCAGCATAATTTAGACAGCTGAAGATTTCATTTTGATCCCATAAATAAGCTGAGATGAAGCCTAGCAGTACCCTCAGTGATAAGTGTAGGACATTTGCAGTGGAAAATCCAGAACCATCACGCAGCCCTTGAGCGGAGTTTGGCTTGCTCACCTGTGGTTGGCTCTCACGCTAGGAAAGGAAGTCCTACTTGCTCAGGCATTTGGCAGAAAGCCCAATGAAACTGCTTTTGTTCCGGTGAGAGCAACTGATCTGGGAGGAATGTTTGAATACGGAAGAGATAAATAGGGCATTTTCCAAGGTCCAGGGAGCTGTAGGGACCCATCAGGACAGCATTTTTGGAATAAGTGTGCAGGACCTATATGGTTGGTTGCCTGGGTGGGGATGACTGAAGTTTAATTTATAGGCTCTTTCAGGTTCTAAATGGAATCATTGAATAGTATTTTTTCAAGATTAGAATAAGATTACAAAAATATATTGACCTGAACACTGTTTACCTTTTGTATTACATCTAATGCTGCAAGGTTAAAATAAAATAGTAAGAAAAGAAACAATAGCTTCTATGTAATGAACACCTCTAATAGACCAGGCACAGATTTAGGCTTTTCGTATTCTATCTAATGAACTCCTTACAGAAACCCACAGATTTCTATGCTCATTTTATATATCCAAGAAGAAGTGCTGGCTCAGAGAGGATAACTTCTGAGGATCACATAGCTGTAAATCGTAGAGTTGAGATTTGGACCTGTATTTGTTTACTCCAAAATCAATCCAAGAACAGAAACATTTCGTGGTAACTAATGTATTGTATTCCCTTTTCCACATAGAGTTCAACCCCTGTAGGCATAATGGTTTTCTCAGTAGACCAATTAACTTTTTTTCATTGGTGTCACCCTTCTGATTTGTTTTAGTCCTAGGAGTAGTCTAGGGGTTATTTTTATCACTTATTGTAATCATAGTGCTTCAACTCCCCACCATTTTTGCCATAAGTCTGGGAGATCATACACCTCCCTTATTCAGACTAGAACTGGTTACACTGTTCTCATTTGTAAGGCAGATTTTATGTTCGTTATCAATCAAAATGCCTGTTAGATTGAAAGTATGCACATGAACAGTTTTAGAAATGTGTTTATATTCCATTATGTTCTTTTGGGCTAGGTTCGTGTTTGGTGGTTGAGTGATAATTACATATTGTTCAGGACATCTCAAAGATCGAACTGGATGTCAAATTTCTCTTCATTGCATGAACTCTTTAAATCATATTTGATCAAAATGTTCCTATTTCAGGTTTTGGTACCCAGTTTCATTTACATACAGTTTGACACTGTTTCAAACTCACATGAAGCTATATACATTGAAGCGAAACCGCTGGTATTTGTGAAAATTGCTTTGTTGGATTAACCTATTCAAAACCCCTCAGTCCTGAGAGATAGAATTTCAGTCTAAGTAGGTTAGCTCCACTGGATTTATGAGTCCCAAATCCTAGTCTTTGGCAAAATTCCCTTGGATAGGAACTCAATATTGAGCCTTGCCCATAAGCCAGACAAATGAGCCTTGTGTTTGGAATATAGTGTATATCTAAAGTAATGCTTCTTAAACATTTTCATCTTTTGGGTTGTGGTCCAGGTTTTGTGGTTACTACTAAAAACACTGCCATTAAACCTTCTTGAGCAGCAAACACAAGAATGTGTCCTTCCATCTTTTTATGGACAAAAAGCAATTTCACCTGGTATTTAAAGAAACAGCAATGTTCCAATCAAATAAAGGAGAACATAGAGTAATATCTACTGTTTATTTGATGAATTCTGGGATCTAATCTTATATTTGCCTTCATATTCACCAAGTTAAGGATACTAGGGGTGATGCAAAATGCAAAAGAATATTTAAGAGAAAACTGATATGCTCTAGTTTATAGTAATCCATTTTTACTACTTTTTCTTGATAATCAGTATCTGAAGAAGGAGAAATAACCGCTTATTTGAGATGGAAGGTCTTGGCCAGACCTGCCCATAACAAAGTCCTTTGGTAAACGTAAATAAAGCATTCTTGAGCCCTGAGGTATATGTAAGGGGAGATTGGCTGGTGCTGGCGTGGCAAACATTTCAAGACTTGGAGCCTGGGTATGCAGCCTGGGTAGCATGCTCAGTAGTAGATCTAATACCTTTTAAGTTATGTCTGGATGTTGAAATGCCCAGGATATAAAGGAGAGCAGTGCTGTACTCATCTGACCTTGAGGACAGCCTCCCTCTAGGATGTCAAGACCACCAGCATCGGACATGCTCCCATAAGAACACAAAGGAAGCAATGGGGCTCATGCCTACTCACATCTTTGCCCTCTGTTCATTCTTTGCACTCTTTATTAGCTACTTTTGGAGTAAACAAGAGTGAAACAACATTGAATTGAGTCCAAGTCATCATTCTTATCCGTCACCAAATCATGAGCAGATTTTGAAATGTGACCTCCCTTACTTGTAATGTATAGATTGTTGTAAGAGCTAACAAATGGCTTGAAACCCAACTGATTTAACTTTTAAGAAAAAGATAAATTTACAAATATGATGATACAAAAAGAAATAAACAGGTATTCCTTAGGAAAGAAACACAGTGTTTCCTTCCTGACTCTGAAATCCAGATTTTCTAAGCTATACACTACTTCAATTTTTCCAACTTTAGGATGCATATAATGTGGACAAGTAGTAGGAAAAAGATTTTAAAGCATGATTTTTTAAATATAAAACACATTACACAAATAAGAACAATAAAGGTAAAAGCTATGAGTAAATGCAATTCAAATTTAGGAGCATATTTTTTCATGCCCATGGATAATTACTTGAGAAATATACAAGTAATTCTTAAAAGGTGGAAAGTGTATAGCAAAATATTATTTTTCACAATAACAAAAATCTATGTTTTTATGAGGCTTTGAGGTTGCCAAGGTGCTGAAAATAAGAATTTCCAAAAATATCTTGGCTATTCTCTTGTCCCAATTGCTTTCCAATCTACAGTTCACCTATAAAACCATTATCCATTATAGCAGGCTGCTCCAGCTGTCTTATTATGGGTATATTTTTTTATTTACCTGATGCTTCAGTATCATGATTTCATTATTGTATTAATCAGGATCCTCATGGTTGCAAGAGATAGCAACCCAATTCATAGTGTCTTAAGCCAAAAGGTATATGTATTTGAGGCCAAATATGTATTTGAAAAGTCAGCAGCTCCAGCTGCTCAAAACACTATCATGTTTTTGGAATACTTGCTGGAATGAGGAAAGTGATATGTTTGTTACTAGCTATTATTTTTGTTGTAGAATGGGGTTTAGAGTCAAGCAGACATGGGTTCAAGTCCCAGTTCTCTCACTTAGTACCTTTGGGATCTTGGTACATAACTAAACTCTGAGCTTCTGTTTTCTCATGGACAAAACTTGTTTTACAGGACAATTTCATGAGAGGAGAGAAGAAACACTACCACCTACCTTCTCTTTTGGGGTTGCCATAAACCTCTGGAAAAGGCCAGGGCAGATATAAGAGCTTGTGTGGAAACCATCTGAGCAATATACCAGGTAAGGCACAGAGGTATTCCAGAGCATCTTGCTCTGTGGGTTGGGGTGTCTTTAGACAATCTGATGCCAAAAATATATCTGGAATGAAAAAAAAGTGGAGAAATGGTGACCAAGGACATAAGCAAAAATACTTCTACTCCTATCTACTGAAATGAAGAGTAACATCAGTTCTACTTAGTGACAGCACAATGAGTTCTGCTGTCTCTAAATCCATAAATAGTCAATGGTAAAATAATGCATATACCACAAGTGCTAGGAGTATATACTAATATAAATGTTTAGAGACACTTTTAGATTTCAATTGATTTTTTAAAATTTTGACATGTATTTTCAAGTTTGTGAATTACTGAAAAAGGATGCTGAATTTAAAGTTAAAAAAATATACACATGAGTTAAATTATACAGTGAACATGGGCCACAGATTTAGACCTGTGTCAGTGAAATTAGATACATAGAATTTATTTAGGAACTCTCAAAGCCTGAAGCAGAGTCATGTACAAGGTCCAGATCTACAGGAAGAAAAGGAGCAAAGAGGATTCTTGAGTCTGATCATATACCAAGGAAAGTTCCTAGCTCAACCTTTTAGTACGTTATCTAACTCAGGGTCACTCAAGAAGAAAATTGCATATATACATGGCACTTTTCCCCTCTAGTGAATATCTAAAAGCAATTCACCTTTCATAGTATGCAAAAGTAATAGAATATATTTTTGAAGAAAAAGTTATGTTGCTTCAGGGAGGTGCAGCTCTTGAGACATCACCAAAATATGTTTTAATTTTATTTTCTAAGTTATAGCTATTTTGTTTCCTAGTAGTCCAATGGATTAAAAACTATTAAAAAATTTTAACCTGAGGGGGTACCTTCAAGATGGCAGAGGAGTAAGACGTGGAAATCACCTTCCGCCCCACAAATACATCAGAAATACAACTGCAGGTGGAACAACTCTTACAGAACACCTACTGAACGCTGGCAGAAGACCTCAGACTTCCCAAAAGGCAAGAAACTCCCCCACAGACCTGCGTAGGGCAAAAGGAGAAAGAAAAAACAGACACAAATGAATAGGGATGGGACCTGCACCTCTGGGAGGGAGCTGTGAAGGAGGAAAATTTCCCACACACTAGGAAGCCCCTTTACTGGTGGAGACAGGGGGTGGCTGAGGGGAAGCTTTGGAGGCACAGAGGAGAGTGCAGCAACAGGGCTGTAGAGGGCAAAGCAGAGAGATTCCCACACAGAGGATCAGTGCTGACCAGCACTCACCAGCACGAGAGTCTTGTCTGCTCACCTGCCGGGACGGGCGGGGGGCTGGGAGCTGAGGCTCGGGCTTTGGAGGTCAGATACCAGGGAGAGGGCTGGGGTTGGCTGCGTGAACACAGACTGAAGGGGTCTAGTGTGCCCCAGCCTGTAGGGAGTCCGGGAAAAGGTCTGGAGCTGCTGAAAAGGCAAGAGACCATTGTTTCAGGGTGCACGAGGAGAGGGGATTCAGAGCACCGCCTGAATGAGCTCCAGAGACGGGCATGAGCCACGGCTATCAGCACGGACTCCAGAGACGGGCATAAAATGCTAAGCCTGCTGCTGCAGCCACCTTGAAGCCTGTGTGCAAGCCCAGGTCACTATCTACACCTCCCCTCCCAGGAGCCTGTGCCGCCCACCATGGCCAGGGTCCCATGATCCACGGACAACTTCCCCGGGAGAACACACGGCACACCTCTGGCTGTTGCAACATCATGCTGCCCTCTGCCACCGCAGGCTCACCCCGCATTCCTTACCCCTCCCTCCGCCTGGCCTGAGTGAGCCAGAGCCCCTGAATCAGCTGCTACTTTAACCCCGTCCTGTCTGAGTGAAGAACAGATGCCTTCAGATGACCTACATGCAGAGGCGGAGCCAAATCCAAAGCTGAACCCCAGGAGCTGTGCGAACAAAGAAGAGAAAGGGAAATCTCTCCCAGCAGCCTCAGGAGCAGCAGGTTAAATCTCCACAATCAACTTGATGTACGCTGCATCTCTGGAATACCTGAATAGACAATGAATCATCCCAAAATTGAGGTGGTGGACTTTGGAAGCAACTGTAGACTTGGGGTTTGTTGATTGCAACTGATTTGTTTCTGATTTTTATGTTTATCATAGAATAGTTTTAGTGCCTGTTATCATTGGTGAATTTGTTTATTGGTTTGGTTGATCTCCTCTTTTTTATTTATTATTTTTAAAATTTTATTTAGTTTTCTTTTTTTTTTTTCCTCCCTTTTCTTCTGAGCCGTGTGGCTGACAGGGTCTTGGTGCTCTGGCCTGGTGTCAGGCCTGAGCATCTGAGGTCGGAGAGGTGAGTTCAGGACATTGGACCACCAGAGACCTGCCAGTCCCACATAATACCAATTGGTGAGACCTCTCCCAGAGATCTCTGTCTCAAAGCTAAGACCCAGCTCCACCCAACGGCCAGCAGACTCCAGTGCTGGATGCCCCATGCCAAACAACTAGCAAGACAGGAACACAACACCACCCATTAGCAGAGAGGCTGCCTACAATGATACTAAGTTCACAGACACCCAAAAACACAGCACTGGATGTTGCCCTGCCCAACAGAAAGACAAGATCCAGGCCCACCCACCAGAATACAGGCACCAGTCCCCTCCACAAGTAAGCCTACACAAGCCACTGAACCAACCACACCCACTGGAGGAAGACAGCATAAACAACTGGAACTATGAACCTGCAGCCTGGGAAAAGAAGACCCCAAACACAGTAAGTTAAACAAAATGGGAAGACAGAGAAATATGCAACAGATGAAGGAGCAAGGTAAAATCCCACCAAACAAATGAAGAAGAAATAGGCAGTCTACCTGAAAAAGAATTCAGAGTAATAATAGTAAAGATGATCCAAAATCTGGGAAATAGAATGGAGAAAATACAAGAAAAGTTTAACAAGGACCTAGAAGAACTAAACAGTAAACAATGAATGATGAATACACAATAAATGAAATTTAAAATTCTATAGAAGGAATCAATATCAGAATAACTGAGGCAGAGGAACGGATAAGTGACCTGGAAGATAAAATAGTGGAAATAACTACCGCAGAGCATACTAAAGAAAAAAGAATGAAAAGAATTGAGGACAGTCTGAGAGACCTCTGGGACAACATTAAATGCACCAATTTTTGAATTACAGGGGTCCCAGAGAAGAAGAGGAAAAGAAAGGGTCTGAGGAAATATTTGAAGAGATTATAGTTGAAAACTTCCCTAAAATGGGAAAGGAAATAGTCAGTCAAGTCCAGGAAGCTCAGAGAGTCCCATACAGGATAAATCCAAGGAGAAACATGCGAAGACACATATTAATCAAACTATCAGATATTAAATACAAAGAAAAAGTATTAAAAGCAGCAAGGGAAAAGCAGGAAATAACATACAAGGGAATCCCCATAAGGTTAACAGCTGATCTTTAAGCAGAAAGTCTGCAAGCCAGAAGGGAGTGGCAGGACATATTTAAAGTGATGAGGGAAAAGCCTACAATCAAGATTACTCTACCCAGCAAGGATCTCATTCAGATTTGATGGAGAAATAAACACCTTTACAGACAAACAAAAGTTAAGATTATTCAGCACCACCAAACCAGCTTTACAACAAATGCTAAAGGAGCTTCTCTAGGCAGGAAACATAAAGGAAGGAAAGACCTACAAAAACAAACACAAAACAATTAAGAAAAATGGTAATAGGAACATACATATTGATAATTACCTTAAATGTAAATGGATTAAATACTCCAATCAAAAGACATAGACTGGCTGAATGGGTACAAAAACAAGACTCGTATATATGCTGTTTACAAGAGACCCACTTAAGACCTAGAGACACGTACAGACTGAAAGTGAGGGGATGGAAAAAGATGTTCCATGCAAACGGAGATCAAAAGAAAGCTGGAGTACCAATTCTCATATCAGGCCAAATAGACTTTAAAATAAAGACTATTACAAGAGACAAAGAAGGACAGTACATAATGATCAAGGGATCAATCCAAGAAGAAGATATAACAATTGTAAAACCTTATACACCCAACATAGGAGCACCTCAATACATAAGGCAAATGCTAACAGCCATAAAAGGGGATATCGACAGTAACACAATCATAGTAGGGGACGATAACACCCCACTTTCACCAACAGACAGATCATGCAAATGAAAATAAACAAGGAAACACAAGCTTAAAATGATACATTAAACAAGATGGACTTAAATGATATTTATAGGACATTCCATTCAAAAACAAGAGAATACACTTTCTTCTCAAGTGCTCATGGAACATTCTCCAGGATAGATCATATCTTGAGTCACAAATCAAGCCTTGGTATTTTTAGGAAAATTGAAATCGTATCAAGTATCTTTTCCGAGCACAATGCTATGAGACTAGATATCAATTACAGGAAAAAATCTGTAAAAAATACAAACACATGGAGGCTAAACAATACACTACTAAATAGCCAAGAGATCACTGAAGAAATCAAACAGGAAATCAAAAAACACCTAGAAACAAATGACAGTGAAAACATGACAACCCAAAACCTATGGGATGCAGCAAAAGCAGTTCTAAGAGGGAAGTTTATAGCAATACAATTCTACCTGAAGAAACAAGAAAAATCATAATAAACAACCTAACTTTACACCTAAAGCAATTAGAGAAAGAAGAACAAAAATATCCCGAAGTTAGCAGAAGGAAAGAAATCATAAAGATCAGATCAGAAATAAATGAAAAAGAAATGAAGGAAACGATAGCAAAGATCAATAAAACTAAAAGCTGGCTCTTTGAGAAGATAAACAAAATTGATAAACCATTAGCCAGACTCATCAAGAAGAAAAGAGAGAAGACTCAGATCAATAGAATTAGAAATGAAAAAGGAGAAGTAACAACTGACACTGCAGAAATACAAAGGATCATGAGAGGTTACTACAAGTAACTCTATGCCAATAAAATGGACAACCTGGAAGAAATGGACAAATTCTTAGGAAAGCACAACTAGCCGCAACTGAACCAGGAAGAAATAGAAAATATAAACAGACCAATCACAAGCACTGAAATTGAGACAGTGATGAAAAGTCTTCCAGCAAACAAAAGTCCAGGACCAGATGGCTTCACAGGCGAACTCTATCAAACTTTTAGAGAAGAGCTAACACCTATCCTTCCAAACTCTTCCAAAATATAGCAGAGGGAGGAACACTCCCAAACTCATTCTACGAGGCCACCATCAACCTGATACTGAAACAAAAGGTGACACATAAAAAGAAAACTACGGGCCAATATCACTTACGGACATAGATGCAAAAATCCTCAACAAAATACTAGCAAAGAGAATCCAACAGCACATTAAAGGAACACACACCATGATCAAGAGGGGTTTATCCCAGGAATGCAAGGATTCTTCAATATATGCAAATCAATCAATGTGAAACACCATATTAACAAATTGAAGGATTAAAACCATATGATCATCTCAATAGATGCAGAAAAAGCTTTCAACAAAATTCAGCATCCATTTATGATAAAAACTCTCCAGAAAGTAGGCATAGAGGGAACCTACCTCAACATAATAAAGGCCATATATCACAAACCCACAGCCAACATCATTCTCAATGGTGAAAAGCTGAAAAAAATTCCACTAAGATCAGGAACAAGACAAGGTTGCCCACTCTCACCGCTATTATTCAACATAGTTTTGGAAGATTTAGCCACAGCAATCAGAGAAGAAAAAGAAATAAAAGGAATCCAAACTGGAAAAGAAGAAGTAAAGCTGTCACTGTTTGCAGATGATATGATACTATACATAGAGAATCCTAAAGATGCTACCAGAAAACTACTAGAGCTAATCATTGAATTTGGTAAAGTAGCAGGATACAAAATTAATGCACATAAATCTCTTTCATTCCTACACACTAATGATGAAAAATCTGAAAGAGAAATTAAGGAAACACTTCCATTTATCACTGCAGCAAAAAGAATAAAATACCTAGGAATAAACCGACCTAAGGAGAGAAAAGACCTGTATGCAGAAAACTATAAGCATTGATGAAAGAAATTAAAGATGATACAAACAGATGGAGAGATATAACATGTTCTTGGATTGGAAGAATCAACATTGTGAAAATGGCTATAGTACCCAAAGCAGTCTACAGATTCAATGCAATCCCTATCAAACTACCTATGGCATTTTTCACAGAATTAGAACAAAATATTTCACAATTTGTATGGAAGCACCAAAGACCCCGAATAGCCAAAGCAATCTTGAGAAAGAAAAACGGAGTTGCAGGAATCAGGCTCCCTGACTTCAGACTATACTACAAAGCTACAGTAATCAAGACAGTATGATACTGGCAGAAAAACAGAAATATAGTTCAATGGAACAGTGTAGAAAGCCCAAAGATAAACCCATGCACATATGGTCACCTTATCTTTGAAAAAGGAGGCAAGAGTATACAATGGAGAAAAGACAGCCTCTTAAATAGCTGATGCTGGGGAAACTGGACAGCTACATGTAAAATAATGAAATTAGAACACTCCCTAACACCATACACAAAAATAAACTCAAAATGGATTAAAGACCTAAATGTAGGCCAGACACTATAAAACTCTTAGAGGAAAACATAGGCAGAACACTCTATGACATAAATCACAGCAAGATCCTTTTTGACCCACCTCCTAGAGAAATGGAAATAAAAACAAAAATAAACAAATGGGACCTAATGGAACAAAACTTTTTCACAGCAAAGGAAATCATAAACAAGATGAAAAGACAAACCTCAGAATGGAAGAAAATATTTGCAAATGAAGCAACTGACAAAGTATTAACCTCCAAAATTTACAAGCAGCTCATGCAGCTCAATATCAAAAAAACAAACAACCCAATCCAAAAATGGGCAGAAGACCTAAATAGACATTTCTCCAAAGAAGATGTATAGATTGCCAACAAACACATGAAAGGATGCTCAACATCACTAATCATTAGAGAAATTTAAATCAAAACTACAATGAGGTATCACCTCACACCGGTCAGAATGGCCATCATCAAAAAATTTACAAACAATAAATGCTGGAGAGAGTGTGTAGAAAAGAGAACCCTCTTGCAATATTGGTGGGAAAGTAAATTAATACAGTCACTATGGAGAACAGTATGAAGGTTCCTTAAAAAACTAAAAATAGAACTGCCATACAACCCAGCAAACCCACTACTGATCATATACCCCTGAGAAAACCATAATTCAAAAAGAGTCATGGACCACAATGTTCATTGCAGCTCTATTTACAATAGTCGGGACATGGAAACAACCTAAGTGACCATCAGCAGATGAATGGATAAAGAAGATGTGGCACATATATACAATGGAATATTACTCAGCCATAAAAAAGGAAATTGAGTTATTTGTAGTGAGGTGGATGGATCTAGAGTCTGTGATACAGAGTGAAGTAAGTCAGAAAGAGAAGAACAAATACCATACTCTAACACATATATATGGAATCTAAAAAAATGAATGGTTCTGCAGAACCTAAGGGCAGGATAGGAATAAAGATGCAGATGTAGAGGATGGACTTGAGGACACAGCGAGCGGGAAGGGTAAGCTGGGATGAAGTGAGACAGTGGCATGGACATATATACACTACCAAATGTAAAATAGATAGCTAGTAGGAAGCAGCCGCATAGCGCAGGGTGATCAGCTTGGTGCTTTGTGACCACCTAGAGGAGTGGGATAGGGAGGGTAGGATGGAGATGCAGGAGGGAGGGTATATGGGGATATATGTATACATATAGCTGATTCACTTTTTTATACAGCAGAAACTAACACAACGTTGTAAATTATACTCCAATAAAGATGTTAAAAAAGTAAATAAAATGGTTTCTTGGGCTTCCCTGGTGGCGCAGTGGTTGAGAGTCTGCCTGCCGATGCAGGGGACACGGGTTCGTGCCCCAGTCTGGGAAGATCCCACATGCCGTGGAGCGGCTAGGCCCGTGAGCCATGGCCCCCAAGCCTGCGGGTCCGGAGCCTGTGCTCCGCAAAGGGAGAGGCCACAACAGTGAGAGGCTTGCGTACCACAAAAAAAGAAAAAAAAAAAAAGGTTTCTTGTGACAAAAAATAAAATTATATTAAATATTATAATTGAACTTATAAATTATTATTTGAAGAAAAATTGAAAGAAAGAGAACAAATATTATTAGTTTTCATTAATCAAAAATAAATTTTATCCCAAAATTGTCCTTTTGCAAACTCAGGTCAAGATTAATAAACAAAATACAATGTAAGAAGAATAATCAACAACAAAAGGGCTTACTGGTGAGACATTCAGGTTCTTCAAACTCTGAGGAAATATTGGACCCATGACTTATTTGTCTTTGGCCTTGTCATTTATGATGTTGAACAATTCATTTTAATGATTTCAGTAGTATGTCCATGCAAGGGAAGAAAGGTGTTTTTCAGAGATGCTACTTCTCTATTTCAGTTATCTTTTGCTCTGTAAAAAGCCATCCCCAAACTCTGTTGCTTAAAACAATGAGAGCCTTTTTTTTTCTGCTAGTCTTGTTTGGAGCTGCTCATGTTGCTGCAGTAAGATGCAACCAAGCCTGGAATGTCTAAATGGCTCACTCCCAAGTCTGCTGAATGGCAGGGACATCTGGGTGGTGATGACATCTCTTTCTCCACATGGGCTCTCCATGTGACGAGATTGGGCTTCTGTGAAAGATGGTCAGATTTGTCACAAACTATGCCAGATTCAAGAGGAGGGGAAATATATTCCATCTCTCAATGTGAGAGGTGTCAGGAGTTTGTGGCCATCACACCTAGCCTTGAATGTTGTTATTCAAAACTGTCTTTTTCCTCTTTTTTTTTTCTTTCTTTTCCTCAAATCATGTCATTTGTAGTCTGTCTTCAGTGAATACAGAGATTCGTAGAGAGTTGCCTGTTTCCTTGAAGTGTGCCAGAACTTTGGCATTTCTAGAGGGCCTATTGGAGGCCAGAAGCATGATTTCAACCCTGAGAAGAGATTCAGCAAATGAGGGTGAGCTCAGTGAGGATGGTCCAGCCTGTGAGATTGCTTGAAAGCTGTCAGGGCAAGTTGGTCCAAAAGATTCCTCAAATTTGGGCAGGAACCAGCCTGAGTCCAGGTCCACAATGAAGATGTCCAGTAAACAGGCACAACACAACAGTGTTTTAAATTTTGAATAAAAAAAATAAAATAAAAAGGGCTCTTATACTCTTATAAAACCTAATTGTAAAATTTTCATTCACTTTATGTTTTATTTCTTCTTTCTTTTATTTTCCTATTTATTCAAAGTTAAAAAGAATAGAATCCTGTAATGAGCACTAGTTTGCATACAGAATGAATAAAAGATTGTTTTTGCATTTTCTGAGTAAAATATTTAAAATGGCCAAGTACAGGAATATTTGCCAGGCTCTGAAACAATTTCAGTGGTACAGTGCATGTTCACAGTGGCAACATAATTAAGGGCCTGTCTGAGGCCCTCCTGGAAATTAACATCTTCATATCTGCTTTTGGCAACCTGCTTTTGACCTCACTGACTGGATTTAACCATCTTTAAATAAGGGTGTTTGAGATTTAATTTGTACAAGTAGAGAAATATTCTGAAGATAAAAGTGTATGTACACGTATATAGAATCTAGCATGTATTTATTCAGTCAATTTTAGTTGATCTGGTATATTTGTATATTCTCATAACAGTTGATATTCCCTCACTGGCAGTTTATAATGCAATATAATATTGTACTTTGTGGATATTATAAATAGAATAAACTTTAACCATTAATAATAAGACATCTATGGCACTCATTTATTCTTGACTTCTTCACTTAGATCATCAACATTTATTAGAACTGCACACAATACTTCTCTAATAGGTTTAAGGCAGAACTGTAATGATTTCAAGCAGAACTGTAATGATTTCAATAGTTACTTATCAAAGGAGTTGAAGTTTTCCACGTAATTTCTTCCTAGTCAGGTCTGGATACGAATGAAAGGAACAAGAAAAGGTATAATCTCGGAGCTATGAAAATAATTTGGGAAAACTATTAAAGCAAAGTATTATAATGTGTCATTGATCAAAAAATTGTTAACTGGTACGCCAATTTTAGTTTAATTGTGTAACTATTTAGCAGCCATATCAATTAAAATGCTCTAAAATGAAATAAGGAAAATGAAGTTAAAAATAGAGCGAATTACTTTACTACCTTATTTAAATTTTAATTTTTATTTGCCTTTAAGACAATTTATTTCAGGCTCAGGAAATATTCTATTTTTTGACTCTGTCAATTAAGATCAATCCCCCAAAAGAACTTGTTTTGTAAAGACCAACATTTCCAATGTGGCATCTAGACCAGCATGCAAATTATTAATAAATTAATATAGTGCAAATGACCCAACAAAAGCATATTTTCAATTCATATTTCAATTCATGCAGGCTATTTGATGACACATTAACAAATTATAATAAATTTCTCTCATGAGAATTTGGCCCAATGTCAATCTGACTTTGAAAAAAAGATCAAAGCTGCCCTGTCAAATTAATTCTGACTTGACATACTTGTCTTCGGCTATTGAAATTTGACCTCTTAACACTTCGTATATTTATTGCTTTTCATTGCTCCTCAGATTGTATACCAATGGATTTTACTGAGGAAAAACTCATCGTATCTATACCAGCTGAATATTTAGAAATGTGAAATAAATTTGGTATTTCTACATGGCCCTCTAGTACACTGTTCTCTTTATGTCTCATACATTCTTTTGTTCTGGCAAAGAACGGGACAGTGAAAGAAGGGAAAAAGAAGGCATTCTGGTATGTCTCTTGCTGACTCCTCAATAGTTGGGGTTTATAAGAGATCACAGATCAGAAAGGATTTTAAACTCTAGTGCATTTGAGCTTCCAACTGCTGCTTGAGCAATGTGACAACAGTTTGAGATGCCCTTCCAAATGTGCCTGGCTTAAGTTACAAAAAATGTTAATAGCTTTGACCTCTTCAACTATTACATGAAGAAAAGGCTCAACTCACTTAAGGGCCACCCTATTGTAATCTCTATCTTTGAAGTGAGTCACGTACTAATTTCCTCTCAGGAAAGTTTAAACCAAAATATGTTTAGTCAGAAGGATTACTTTTTACTTTAAGAATCCCAAACAGCTGAGATTTGGGCAATATGATTAAAAGATAGCAAATTAATGCATTAATTTGAAAAATGTGTGCAAAGCACTAAACTAAATTACAACCCACAGAGCCTTCATTTACTTTCCTATGTTTATGTAAATGGACATTCTGTTAGTAAATTGAATGCAAGTGAATAAAATAAAATTTACTGTCATAACTACATGAGACAGTAACTTATACAGTCATAAAAATAAGAGATCTCTACTACAATTAAACAGGCTTATGTAGATCCCAGATTCTATGTGACCGATGAAAGCCTTGTTTATTATACTCACCACTGGTGCATTAAGACTTAGGAATATTTGAAATGAGGACATCTCAGGATTGTTCACTGTGATACCAGGATTTACAGTATTTTAGAAGCACCCTGGAGTTCTAACTATTCTTTGATAAACAGAACCTAGTCCTAAATCATGCTTCTGATTGTCTTGTAGTCCCTTTTCACTAAATATTAAGTGATGATTATAATGAAACCTGTATTAAATTTTTACTCCATTAAGGAGTTTTGGTGAGCCTGTAAGATTTAGCCACAGCTGTTGTTCTCTGAGAAAGCTTAAAAACTGACAGAATCATCTCTAAAGTTATTCTAGAGCCTAGGTATTCCTTTACGATCTGCGGCAATATATGTTGGGTGGGTGATAGATTAAAAATAATGACAGATGGAAATGTATGTTTATTCTTCTTCTACTGTATTTAAATCTCTAAAATCAGAATGTAACTTACATGGTGTTACATAGTTAAATTGCAGTTTTTTTTTCTTTGTTTATACATAGTATAATGGTACATCTTGCAATTGATCAAGTGGTGGATATAATAAAATGTGGTAGCTCCTATTTTCTGATTCTATCAAATACATAGAACACACAAAAGGCTAAAACGCTAATATTTTCCAATTTTTCTATCAGTGAAGATCCATGACTTCATATCAGTCTCTGTGTATAGCTAAGAAATCCTTCCTACATTTCTCCATTTCCAGGTTCTAGGCTGGTAACATTGTCTGTAATAATTTTTATTAATTTGTGTGTGTGTGTGTGTGTGTGTGTGTATGTTTAGTGTCTGATAAAACTCTTCAGGGATTGTTCTCAGTGAGGATAGTGGAATAGCACTCAATTTTTTTTTATTACCAGAAGCTAGTGAGCCTAACCAAGAAGACATTTGTTTAGACAGATTGATCCAATTGATTCTCTTAATATTGAATTAAAATCAATGGAAAGGCAGGTTTACCAGAGAAGCTGAGAAACATCTTGGGCGAAATACTAAGACCCTGAATTTCAGAGCTTGAGCTATACAGTTAATGGAATTGAGTTTAACTAACTGATTGCTTTTCTCCCCATGTGAATACCTGGATGCATGCTAGCATAGAGCTAGTCCTTAGTAGTTGACATAGCCTGTTTTCCTCACACACAGTGTTTAATTCTATGGGCTGACATGCTCAAGCAGATAGGACTAGGATTCCCTAGAAAAGTGGATTTAAACATTTTTGACCACAGTGCTAAATACAGTCTGTTCTACATCCTGACATAATACATATGCACACACATAACTGAAAGTCCCACACAACTGAAGTGAGAACATTACAAACAATAATTACTACTAAGACTTTTTGCTTATGATTTACTCTAATATGTTCTATTCTGTTCTATTCTCTTCTTTCCCCATGTCATTTTTACTGCTAACTTCTATTTTTTTCTTTTATATATGAAAAAGCTTATGTATCACTTGATAGATTCAAAAGAATACATATAATGTAAACACATTGTGAAGCATAGTAATGAAACAAACTCCATTGCTCCCATATAGAAATTATGAACATAATGAAAGCCCTCTGTGTACTTCTTGGTATCAACCCCTGCCTTGTACACAGAGATTACTACTTTCCTGAATTTCTTTTAATTGTACCCTTGCTTTTCTTTTTAGATTTACCACATAAATTTGTATTCTCAAACAACATATTTAGTTTTGTTTGATTATAATTATTTGATATTCTTCCTTGACTTGCTTTTTTATTCTTTTTGCTAAATGTTACATTTCAAAGATCAACCCATATTCATACATTCATTCATTCAACAAATATTTATTGAATGCAGACTATATGCCAGTTCCTCTGCCATGTACTTGGTGTGCATCACACAAACCAAATAAGGATTCCTACTCTCATAGAGCTTGCATTCTACCGGGAGGAGACAGGTGATAAACAATAGATGTAATAAATAAGTAAATTAAATCAAATGTTAGAAGATAAGACCTGATAAGGAAACATAGAGCAGGATTAGAAGAATCCAGAGTGCTAAAGTAAAGGTAGATGGCAGTCTTAGAAAGATTGTTCCGGAAGGGCCTTGTAAAGAAGGTAGCAGCTGAGCAAAACAAACAACCAACCAACCCATGGATGAGTGTAGTTGTAGTTTATTTACTTTCACTGCTGTATAGTATTCAATGGTGTAGATATATCATTGAATCCTTTCTCTTCTTTATTTAATTATGATATTACAAACATTCTTGCATTATCTACTGGGACATGTGCAAGAGTTTCTCTAGAAGTAGAATTTCTAGAAGCTTATGAAGAATTTCTAGAAGCACATACAATATTTAACTTAAGATACAGACAACTTTTAAAAAAATTTTTTTTTTTTTTTTGGCTGCACCATGTGGCATGCGGAATCTCAGTTTTCCCCACCAGGGATCAAACCCACGCCCCCTGTAGCGGAAACGCAGAGTCTTAACCACTGGACCACCAGGCAAGTCCCAAGATACAGCCAAATTATTTTCCAGTGGTTAACCAATTTATGCTCCCACCAACAGAGTATAAGATTTTCTATGGTCCACATTTGGCTAATGTTCAAAATTATGAGACTTTAAAATTGTGCCATATTTAATTTTGCCATATAATTATCTTTGCATTTATCTCATTTCTATTGAAGTGAGTACTTTTTTTTTTTTTTTTTTTTTTGTGGTACGCGGGCCTCTCACCGTTGTGGCCTCTACCGTTGCAGAGCACAGTTTCCGGACGTGCAGGCTCAGCGGCCATGGCTCACGGGCCCAGCCGCTCCGTGGCATGTGGGATCTTCCCAGACCGGGGCACGAACCCGCATCCCCTGCATCGGCAGGTGGACTCTCAACCACTGCGCCACCAGGGAAGCCCAAAGTAAGTACTTTTTAATATAACTATTGGCCTTCCTTGTATCTCTTCCATTTATGAGTTTTGCCTATTTTCCTGCCAGGTTATTTCTATTTTTTCTCATTGGTTTGTATAATCCAGATGATCTCATCTCAAGATTTTTAACTTAATTACATCTTTTTCAAATAAGGTAATACAGCTTCTGAGAATTAGGACATGGACATATCTTTTTGAAGGCCACCATTCAGCCCACTAGAGGAGATTTGGGTACAGTCCTCATACCCCAGCTTTGCTTTCAAACCAGTGTGTTCCTTTAGTTTTGTACAAAACCTCTACTAATTTGAAACTGATACCATCTTGTTATGTGATTTTTATGCTCCTCCTCTTTGCTTTAATTTGCAGTATTCTTCCTCTTCCAAACTTGTATCTAAGTGGATAACTCAATCAATATACAGTTTCTCAGTCTCTTCCTGACATCACTACTATCTCACCTACTCCTCATTTGAGCCAACCCACACCTGTGGCTATCCTGGGGCCTTGTTATGACTCCAGGTTTGTTTTTTAACTTCTTTACCTTTAACTGTCATCTTTAAATTCAACACATCAGGATGTCCTTTCAGATCTCGTGTTCACTTACCTTTCCCCACATGTGTTCTTCAGCAACACTGAGACCTAGAGTCTCTCAATCCCTCATTTTTACCCTGTTTATAAGCCCTCTAAAGTGCTCAGTAATTGCTATCTGGTAGTGGTAGCAGAAGGATTCATATTCAGATTCATAGTCCATCAGCTTAACCACTTCCCTGCCAATAGTCTCAATTCTCTTTTTTTTCCCATGCCAAACTGTATCCAGCTTTTTAAATGATACTTTTCATAAAAAATCGTGGTATTTCAGGCAGGACATGGGCAGGCAATCATTACCAGTATACAACAACTTTCAAACTCCCTTTTGCAATGGACTACCAAAATCAGAAAACCACTATAAAACCCAATGAAGTCTTCATGTGATGCTCTGAACAGGGAAGGTGTAGAATGAGGGTTGACATTTCACAGTTAGCATGTTGTTTAACAACTTTTTACAAGCCAACCCTAACTTTCAGGAAATGTAAATGTAAAGGGCAGAATTATCAATTTGAAGATCCACAATCTAAAAAAGGAACCGCTGCTTTTTCATTCTCTTAACTGCCCAACCCCAAACCTAACTAATTTACAACAAAATAAATGTAGTTCTTACCCTCATGGATCTCCAGGCTGATTGCAGAGAGAGACTTGGAGAGATAATGAAAAGTGTCAGTAGTGTTCTAAACGTGAAAGTACTAGAGGCTAGTTTAGGAGAATAATTATCCCCTGAAAAAATGACATTTAAACTGGGTCAATGAAGAGTGAAGAGAAGAGAGTGCTGGCAGTTGGAGAAACATGCGCAAAGGCCAGATTATCAGGTGATTCTGGTCTCAATTTAGATTACTTCCTCTGTGAAGCCTTCCCTGGTTTCCCATGTCTACGTCAGATCTCCCTTCTTTACACCTCCCCAGGAATCATCAGTTCTCCTTAGTTAGCACTTAGAATCAGTAGTTTCTCCTTTCTCAAATATGTTGTATTTGCCTGTTTTCTGGACTTTCTTTCCCAGTGGCTCTGGAAAGAGTTTGGTATTTGACTCATTCCCCCTAATATCTCCATGCCAGGCAGTATCTGACATATAATATAGGCTTAATAAAATTTGTCAATTAATTTAATAGATCAATGAGAGTAAAGTACTCCAAGGGCAATAACTCTATGGGTACAAATGGAGGCCAAGTGATTTGCTTTGCCTTTGTGGTGATCATATTGATGGGACCTATTCAAATCAGTTGAATTCAAGGCAATGTATATTTATCGTAGAGTATGGATATTACTGTAGGCATTGTTGAAATATCACGTATTCTTCACTCACATGGTATAGTGATATTGATCTTACCTTTCTGAGGAAATCCCATCTAAATAAATAATGTACAGAGTATGTTTGGGAAGACTGAGTACTCAGTCCGGTAAAGCAAGAGTGTTGTTTTTATATATGTGTATCAAAGTACATTTTTTTTTTGTAGGACTCACTGAGTCACTGCATAGGTTTCAGGCTCTGTAGCCATGAGAGATTTGGAAATCCATTCCCAGGACCACAGTTCTCAACAATACCTCCGTGTGTCACAGTCAGCTCTGAGGTAATGTCACCAAAAAATGGTGCTAATGTGTTCAGAGCTCTTAGAGGTTTATCATGATTTTGTAAGAAAAGGTGGGTAGAATGGGAATTTGAATTAAGACAAACCATTAGCACATTACCTCTGGGACTGATGATAGGTCAAGGGTGTTTCCCCTTTCAGACAGATTAATGCAGTTGTAGGCTTAAACAAGAGGCCTTTAGAGGAAAGAGGTTGGGAGAGGTGTGCTGGCAGACAGTTTTCTTGTTTAGATTGTATCTGATGAAAATCTTTACTTTGAAGTCACGGCATTAGTAGGAATTTCACTTTCAAGAGTTAACATCCTAAGTATAATCAAAGCAAATCTCATAATTTTGCTATAAAGGCACCAAATTTCTAGTCACGTTAGGGGACAAAAAGGTAGACCAACCCACTTCCTGCACTAAAAAAAGGAAACGCCCATCTCTGAAAGGTGCTGACTTTTAGACATTATGTCATATCAGTGGAAGAAGAAGATTGGATGTAGGCCTCTTGACATATTTCTTCTGAAAGGTAAGTTAGTACAGGCTACTCTCAGCATTGGTGCTTTCATGTCAGCATTTGTAACTGATGCCAAAATATTGGCTCTCTGTGCACCAATGCTGAACAGAAATACACAGACAGAGTTTTGGAGGAAAGAGAAAGAGTAGCTTTATTTCTTTGCCAGGCAAAGAGGGAATACAGCAGGCTAGCACCTCCAAAAACTGTGCCCCTTGTAGAGGGCAGTGAGTGAGAAGTTTTTATAGTAATGGTTCAAAGAGATCGTGATCAGCTCATGGACATTTTTCTGGCTGGTTGGTGGTGAGGTAAGTGGGAGTCAGCATCATCAAGCTTCTGATTCCAACTTGTCTGGGGTCTGTGTGCTTGTGGGCAGAATACTATAGTTAATCGTTAACTTTTTCTACCTGGAGAGGGTTTCAGTATCTGCAAAACAGCTCGAAGATATTGTTGTGTGTGCCCATTGATGGGGAACCAGGACCTTGCCCCAAGGCTGCACTACTGTTTCTCTTGACTGTTTGTTTCTCCTTTGTCTCACATCCCCTCCCTTCTCTAATTAACAACTGCTTGAATTTGCCTTTTGGAACTCAGGGAAGGTCATTGAGGCTGAATGAAGTCTATTTCCTATAATCAAAGAAATGGGGGACACAGAAAGACTTTGTGCCCAGGAGCCCCACTGGGCTCTGCTCAGTAACATAACTTTGGCTTTAGTTATCTTCATTTATAATAATATTATTTATAGTAAAACTGAGACTGTAATAGTAATAAATTTCTGTAATAATTAAGGGGCAATGGAGTAGAATGAACACTAGACTGAGAGTTTGAAAATCTGAATTCTTAGGTAGGGAGTAGCCACTAAATAACTAGAGATTTTAGATGAGCAACCACTTCATAACTAGAGATTTTAGATGAGCTACTGTAGGTCTTAAGTATTACAACTCAAAAATGAGAAGAATGGACTAGATCAGCTGATCTAAACTGT